>NC_064669.1:20988277-21080777 GCF_943734685.1 Anopheles coluzzii
AGCTTCCCACTATGGAGGTGAATACAAATGAATGGAAGATTGAAGGATTAGTACTAGCCGATCCATTCTTTTACAAGCCAGGCCAGATTGATCTACTTATCGGTGGAGAAGCATTCTGGGCCATTCACATGAACGAACGAATCGGTGTTGGGTCTGATAAGCCAGTATTTGTGAATACTAAGTTTGGATGGACAGTTGCTGGATCGACTTCAGCAACAAGCCAGAATCGTCACGTGTCAACAAATGCAGTTGTGCGTCAGGACACGTTAGAATCGACCATCCGGCGATTCTGGGAAATAGATGCTTTACCATCCTCATCCTCGGCTTCAGACGAAGATCCATGCGAGACATTCTTCTCCGAAACTACTTCTCGCAACAACGAAGGAAGATTAGTTGTCAGATTGCCGAAAGTAAAAACATCAAGAATCAGTCTAGGGGAGTCCAAAAGTATAGCACAAAGAAGATTCTTCAACACCGAACGTAGACTACAGAAGAATCCTGAAGTATACGAGCAATATCGAATGTTCCTAAAGCAATACGAAGAGTTGGGACACATGGAATTACTTGCAGAGCCTGTAGATGATAGTATGGTCCATTGTTACTTACCGCATCATCCAGTGTTGAAGGAGTCCAGTTCAACGACGAAAGTAAGAGTAGTTTTTGACGCGTCGTGTAAAACTACATCAGGGTACTCCTTAAATGATGCGCTTCAAGTTGGTCCAACTGTTCAAGTAGATCTTTTCTCGCTGATTGTTCATTTCCGGACTCATCGAATCGCTATTAGTGCAGATGTCGAAAAAATGTATCGACAGGTTATGGTACATGTTGATGATCAGCCATTACAGAGAATTGTATGGCGTCCAAGTGCTGCAGAAGAGCTTAGAAGCTACCAATTAAAGACTGTTACTTATGGAACAGCTTCTGCTCCATTTCTAGCAACCCGAGCTTTAAAGCAAATTGCCCTCAATGCAGCTGATAAATACTCAATCGAAGCACACGCCATCACGAACAATTTCTATGTCGACGACTTTCTATCTGGTGCTAATGATGAGGAGTCTGCTGCTACGTTGCAGAAAAACGTATCCAACTTATTACAGCAGTATGGGTTTGTTCTAAGAAAGTGGGCATCGAACTCGAAACGCGTCCTAGACGATATCGCAGATGAAGATTTAGCAACCCCACGTTGTCACAATCTAGGAACTGATCCTGCTATCACTACTCTGGGACTTGTATGGTTCCCTGGAAGCGATAATTTCAGCTACAATTTCAAGAATGTCGCATTGCCTCCAACTATTACCAAACGCACACTTCTATCAGCTGTTGCTAAAATATTTGACCCTCTGGGGCTGGTTGGACCTGTTGTGTGTAAGGCAAAATTACTAATGCAACAGGCTTGGACATCTATCGACCCAATTACTGGTAAACCTATTGATTGGGATGTTAATCTTCCAACAAAACTGCAACATGCTTGGAAGGCCTTTCAACAAACGATTCATATTGTGGAGAATTTAAACATTCCACGCTACGTTTTTGGGAATGCAGGTTTAGACAAATGCGAATTTCATATATTTGGCGATGCCTCCGAAAAGGCTTACGGTTCCTGTTGCTACATACGTGCTCCTTCAGAGTCAGGGGTTTCAATTCATCTACTAGTGGCAAAGTCTAAATTGGCTCCTGTTAAAACTCATCATTCCATTGCCAAGCTTGAATTGTGTGCTGCATTATTGAGTGTGCAACTTTATGACAAAATATCGACTGCATTAAGATTCAATCCTACGAAGATTATATTTTGGAGCGATTCTACCACAGTTTTGCATTGGTTAAACGCATCACCATGTCGATGGAAGACATTCGTAGCAAATCGTACTACACAAATATTAGACGCTACGAACATTAACCAATGGAAACATATAGCGGGGATTGATAATCCAGCAGATTATATCTCCCGAGGTTTAGATCCAACGGATCTATTAGACGCAGAGAGATGGTGGTTTGGACCATCATGGCTTTCTTTACCAGAAGATCAATGGCCAGTAGGTCATTTCACTCCTTGCGAGAATGCCGACATACTAGAAGAACGTCGTAATACAACCATGTTGGCATTAGCAGCCGTTGCAGCAACATTCTCTGATGAATTATTTGCCAAATATTCATCATATACTAAGCTTCGACGCGTTTTTGCATACTGTTGCCGGTTGCTAGTTAAAACGAAACATCGTAAAGGAGCGAAGGTCTGTGTAGAATTTCCTGAAGATACTAATCCCAAATGGTTATCGACAGCGGAATTACATCTCGCAGAAGTAAACTTATGTTTATTACATCAACAACAAATGTTCCCAGACGAACTACATGCTTTGACGAATGGAAGCTATATCTCACGATCATCGCAGTTGAGGTGGGTTAACCCAGTATTAGGAAAAGATGGATTAATTCGGGTCGGCGGACGACTTAATTTAGCAAACCTTCCATTGTGCACAAAAAACCCAATCGTGTTGTCAGCGAAACATCGATTGACGGTTATGCTGGTTGAAGCCTGTCACAAAAGGCAACTACATGCGGGCCCACAACAAATGCTCGCCTCGTTAAGACAACGGTTCTGGATCATAGGTGCAAGAAATTTGATTCGATCGGTGTATCATCGATGCGTTACATGCTTTAAGAAACATCCAACATTTATTACTCAGACCATTGCCGACCTACCCAGCAGCAGAGTGGTTCCAGCGCCTCCGTTTTCAATTTCAGGAGTGGACTACTGTGGACCCTTTTATGTAAAATTTGGAACACGGAAGACAATACCACGGAAGGTATACTTATCAATCTTTGTCTGTTTTGCGACGCGAGCAGTACATATCGAAGTAGTTAGTGATTTAACTACCCAAGCCTTTATTGCCGCGCTACAGAGATTCATCTCACGTCGTGGAAGGGTCAAGGAGCTACATTCAGACAACGGCACAGCATTTAAGGGTGCAGCAAATCTTCTCCATCAACTCTATGTACAATTGAAAACCGATCCCAAATCGCGAGAGATTATTTTCAACTGGTGTGCTGTGAACGAGATAACATGGAAGTTCATTCCACCGCGAGCTCCTCATTTTGGTGGGCTTTGGGAAGCCGCGGTAAAATCAGCAAAGCAACATCTACTTAAGGAGTTAGGATCGTCAACACTGCTTTACGATGACTTCTTGACGCTATGTGCACGTGTGGAAATGTGCCTCAATTCGCGACCACTCACTCCTATCCCCAATTCACCTGATGATCTCGACGTTTTAACTCCGGGCCATTTCATCACTGGATCTAACTTTCAAATGGTGCCCGAGGTAGACGTCAAGCACATTCCGGACAATCGCTTAACACACTGGGGGCATACGCAAAAGCTAATGCAATCAATTTGGGCAAGATGGTACCCAGAGTACCTCCAGCAACTTCAAGCCAGAGCTACAAAGGTATGTAAACCACCAGTTAAGATAGAGATAGGACGAGTCGTAATTCTAAAGGAAGATCATGTTCCACCGGGCCAATGGCCACTTGCAAAGATAGTAGCGCTTCACCCAGGCAAGGACAATATAGTGCGAGTTGTTTCATTAAAAACGCCAGACGGAAAAACAATTACTCGCCCAGTCGTCAGGATAGCATTACTCCCTATAAATGAGTAGTATTAAAATAACATTGTTATTTCAAGGTAGCCGGGATGTTAACGCTAGGGTTATCACACAGCAGACTGTGTGATAACAACACAGCAGTCAGAGCGCGGTATGAGCATACGCGTTATATGGATTTGAGGTGGGCGGTGCAAACTCACGAACAAGAGCGCGGACTTATCACTGGAGAGAGGCCGCGTGTTTTTTGACAGATAAGCCATAGAGATAGCGAAGAAAACAAGTGAATAAATAAACGAGAATATAAAAACAGAGTAAGACATACATTTAGTTTACAGTTTTATTTCATACACCAGAAATTCCGAATGCAGTATCCTGCGCAATCAATTGGTGGTAGTGAAGGGCGATTTCTTTGGTGAGTATTGTCGGTGTCTGTATTTACAGGGTATAGTGGAGCATTGTCAACAACAATGGCTTCCGTGGATGCAACAACGTCACGGAACAACCTTCTACGCTTTCCACTCGGGAGGGCATCTGGGGGCGGTACGTTGAAGTGTTCGCTAGGAGCTTGGTGAGCCGCGGCAAAACTGGCAAAGCCCTCACGGATTTCGTGCATCACAGGCGGGACTAAAGCAGCTTTCATCACCTCGACAGCGGCAGTAAGAGCCGCCTGGAAGCCGACCTGCATACCCGTTGTTTTGACTGCTTTACTATGTGGGTTGCCAAGAGCATTCGAACACCCTACACAGCTCCAATGAAGAGATGCCGTCCGTTTTACCTCTTCGATCACAGTGAAAGGTAATTTAGTGCACGCTGAGTGATATACAGCATCACAGAACGAGCACATAATACCACACTCAAGCGATTCAAGTGGCACAGAGCAGTCACAACAAACTCCCTCCATTTTAGTTGCCGTTGCAGATAGATGCCACAGGACTCAGGAACAAACGCAGGAAATACAGCAAAGTCAGGAATGGTTGTGACGAACGATTGAAGGCAGGACTACCAGGGACAGCTTAAGTCACAGCTAAGCGGCAGTTTGACGAAAATAAGGCCGAAACGACAAAATAATTCACGGATTTACGCGGAGCACAGTGAGAAAACACACTCTGTCGTCAGCTGTCAACTGATGCACCGGTCACTTGATGCACCGGAATCAATCACCCATGGTTTAGAATTATCCGAAACCTGCCGCAAGCTGCAGCCAAGAGCAAACGATACGTTTTCACTTAACCTACTTTGTGGCTTACCTCGTGGCTTTGAGCTGCCTTCCGTTGACCCTTTCAGCTGCGGGCAGTTCGTCTTCTTGTGACCTGCTACGTTGCAATGGTAACAAACGAGAGGCTTCTTCTTCCCCCGTTTTTCGCTGTCGACTTTTAGAACAGCGTTCTGGCTCGAATCCTGATGTTTCTGCACTTCATCCAGCAGTTTTCTCTTCACCAATTCGATCGTAAGGTCCGCATCAGCGCGGATCTCCAGGGCGGTGGTAAGAGTGTCGAACGAGCTCGGCAAGCTCCTCAGGATCATCGCGACCCGGAGGTTTTCGGCCAATTCCTGTCCTGCATTCGCCAGCTGCTCGAACAGCTCCTCCATCGTAAAAAGGTGCTCCCCCATATCATCGCCTTCCTCGAACCGCTTGTCACATACGCGCTTCAACAGCGACACTTTTGAGGTTAGTGTTGACTTTCTGTGATGATTCTGCAGCGACAGCTACGCTTCTCGTGCTGTAGTGGAGTTCCGGATCAACCCGTGTTGATTACAGTATCGGACAGAAAGGTTTGGTTTTTTAACGCACCGTGCACCCGTTGGGCCAAGTTTATGTGTGGTTTGTATGTGCTTGTGTTTGTGTGTGTGTGTGTATGTGTGTGTATGTGTGTTTGTGTGTGTGTATGTGTGTGTGTGTGTGTGTGTGTGTGTGTGTGTGTGTGTATGTGTGTGTGCATGTGTGTGTGTGTGTGGATGTATGTTTGAATGTGTATTGATGTGTGTGTTTGTTTCACAAGTAGGTCGTTTCGGATAGATTTGTAAGTAGTTTTTTTTGTGTTTTGGGTTAGGTTTTTGGTGTGATAAGCAGGACCACCGCCCTCGCGATCAGTGTGTTTTCGATATATTAACAATGTTACGGTCTTCTTTCGCCGTGGTCTTCTGAGGACGTCCGGTTGACTTGCGCGTTTCGGTTGTCCAAGCGCGTTTCAGTTGTCTAAGCACGTTTCGGTTGTCCGAAGCGCGTTTGCCACAAAAGTGCGCGATCGTTCCATTACGAACTCGATCCTTTTGCGCTTAATGCCAGCAGCAGCCATTCGCTTTTACATATGGCGCTGATGATCGGTACAACGTTTACCTCGACCCATTGTTACTAACATTGCTTGCTTGGACCGTCAAGAACGCGCTGGTTAAAACCTTGGACACGGCTGATCCCGTGCTCTGCCTGCGTTCTACTTCTATACGCGATGAATTACATCGTTTTGGAGCAGCGAAAACATCGCATGGATAAAAACTATCAACGAGTACGCGAGTAAGCGTCTTCCCTTCAAAATCGAGAAAAGAATACTGCCGCGCTCATGAAACAAAACGCCCATTGAAAAGAACAACTGCGCGCCAGCTCAATGCACGCACAAAGTTTACCATTCGCACACATCGTGCAACGCAGAGATGCACGAAGGCCTTTCAATGGCGTGCACTGGAGAAACACCTGTGAGGGAATGCCGAGTTCATTGCTATTGTGCGCGTGTCCATTTCGCACCGGTGTCGCATTCACATTCATGAAACAGCACACCTGCGTTTTCGTCCGAGGAACAAGCGCTGCTGTCGATGCAAACTTTAGTTTTTATCCAAGTGCAAACGCACAATGTTTCACATGATAACACACATAATAAGAATAATTTCAACGCAATATGACATCATGGCAAGCTATGTTTTTCAGACACAAACCCGCGCACTTGCAAATACACATTAAAAAGCACACTCTCTTTCTACTACTACACACACACACACATACACACACACACACACACACACACACACACACACACACACACACACACACACACACACACACACACACACACACACATACACACACACAAACACAAGTAACGTGGCAAAACAAGTGCACGGTGCATTGAAAAAAAAGGGTCCTATCTTAATGTCCGATACTGTATCATCAATCAGCAGCCCGATGGTCGCACGGGTCTTGGCCACACCAGTATCCCATGTCGCTTGGTCTACGTTTGCGGGCTTTACTCCCGGCTCAACGTGGTGCCAAAGTTCTTCCCGTACAAGCAGCAACTCAACCTTGAAACGCCAACTGCTGTAGTTGTTGTTGTTGAGCTTTGCCATACTGAACCGATTACCGTCCATCTTTCGCTCGCACGATTTATCAAAACCTTTTTCTCTATTCCAATGTTGCCTCTTATGGCCCTGGGCCCATAACCTGTTAGAGATTTGCAGTGCCGTAAGGAATTTAGGAATAGACAGAAGCACGTGTGGTTCGGTTGAAGTAATGATGAAGAAGAAGGTTTATTTGACACACACTGGTCGGAGTTCATATAGCAGAGGTGTGTAGTTCGGACAAGGGTAATTCAGATTTTGAGGTGTGACAGCTAACTGTCCTGCGTTGCACACAGGGTGGTCCTGTGTCCAACACATGAAACAAAGATTGCCTTACTTGACTGTTACCACTCAGACAGTACCTTTAAAAACAACGGTGGATTTGGAGGTTGCGTCTCCTCGGCGTATTCTTTCGTTAGCTGGTTCGAGGCCCATAGACTGCAGCTGCTGCAGTTACTACCATTTCAGCACAATCATCCTCCAAACTAAATTCCAGCGCTACCCTCACACGACGCAATGTACGTTGTACAGAAGTTACTGATATCCAAAATCAGAATATAAAGGCCGGGCTACATTGATCGTACTCTCTGGTGTAATTTTGATTTTCACTAGCGCATCTGGCGGCGGCTGGTGGAAGCTTTATTTGGTCATCGAGGGAATGGACCTGCCGGATCTCAAAATTAAGTAGTTTTTCCATCGTTTTCCATTGCAAAAATGGATGCAATGCGAGCAAGACATGTGTATCTACGTTTTACAAAACTTTTCTGCTCCGATTTAAGTAAAAATCATGGAAAATTAACGTATTTTCTCGAGCGGCTCCAAATTGTTTGGAAAAATGCTTCGGTCAGCCGCCGCCAGATGCGCTAGTGAAAATCAAAATTACGCGTGCGAGTACAATCAATGTAGCCCGGCCTTAAGGGATCTGAAATCCTCACCTCGAAAAATTGTATCAACTAATGTTACTGGTAGCAGATGCATTGAAGATTCAGGTAGTAGTGCGCGTGAGGCTTCGTTGTCCCAGCCAACTCTCTCGTTAGATGTTAGCAACAACAAACGCGTTATTCGTCCGGCTAGTAGTGCGCGTGAGGCTTCGTTGTCCCAGCCAACTCTCTCGTTAGATGTTAGCAACAACAAAAGCGTTATTCGTCCGGCTAGTAGTGCGCGTGAGGCTTCGTTGTCCCAGGCAACTCTCTCGTTAGATGTTAGCAACAAAAAACGCGTTATTCGTCCCACTAATAGTGCGGGTGAGGCTTCTTTGTCCCAGCCAACTCGCTCGTTAGATGTTAGCAACAACAAACGCGTTATTCGTCCCGCTAGTAGTGCGGGTGAGGCTTCTTTGTCCCAGCTAACTCTCGCGTTAGATGTTAGCAACAACAAACGCGTTATTCGTCCCGCTAGTAGTGCGGGTGAGGCTTCTTTGTCCCAGCAAACTCTCTCGTTAGATGTTAGCAACAACAAACGCGTTATTCGTCCTACAGAACACAAAGAAAATGTCATTGAAAATCATTCCCCACGTCCAGTGCCATTGCCAAATGATACCGATGATAGATGCCTAGTACGTTCGACAATTACTGATGTCAATGATAATGAAGTTTCTTTTACACAGTCTATTCAGTCGTCAAAAATGTCCGACCAAAGGCATAAGAAATATTTGCAAGCAGCCAACACTTATGAAAATACTGCTTTTCTCGTTAAAGATCCGCAATCATCTTCTCGAGATGGCTTTGAGCAGCATGTCACGAAATAATTATCAATCATTAAAAAATGCGTTTCCACTCTGAGAATACAATTTGATAGTTTTGTTGAAAATGGGGCACAATCTAGATTGGCACATTGCACTGAAGCGTTTCCTCACGTTACTTCAAAAGTAGAGCTGGATGAATTTGAAATACTTCTGGGCTCTTCTGATTCGTTCAATAATATGGCAAATGGTCTAATTCGTAAGTTTCAAGGTTGTACAGAACCTAGTTCTATAACGAACGATTGTTTAAGATTATTATTTAGCAGAGGGTTTAAGATTTGTTGTTGGCGGGGCGGTGGACAATATACGAAAATTGCATTTAATAGTTATCCTAGAATATTAAAGTTATTCAAACAAGTAGCTATAAAAAATAGTTTCCTTGTAACGGATGCCGAAGTTGAAGAATTTATGAAGAAAAAATTAAAAAACGCTCATAGTAATTATAAAAACTATAAAAATGTTAGAAAGGGATACTGTATAAAACCATACACGCGTTGTAATTAATCGTAGGTGAATGAGCGGGTGGGTAAATACTAGGGAAATATTATAAAAATAAGTGTGTTTCTATTTTTTCATTGCCAACACACGTCAAAATAAACACAGAACTATATGAATTATCAATATTCAATCTTTTTTCTAAGTTTTTCATCATCTTTATTATATTTTCAACTGTCAATAACAAAAGTATGCAAAAGAGGGACAAACTGCTTTAATCCAGGGTTTGCCGGGGAAGTCACAGCTATCAGCTTACATCTTATATGGTGCAAAGAGAATTCTTCTACTGCTGTAGGTATACAATCGTCAGCCTCGTAGATGTAGATATCTGCAGATGATAATTCGATCTCCTCATCGTTTTCAATAAGACGTATATGGAAAACATCAGTTACATACTCATATCGGTTTCCAACAACGACCAACGAGGGATTAGTATTAAGTTTCATAAATTTGACGACTTCGTTACGTTTGGTTAAAAACCATTCATCTCTTGTTGACGCTCTCAACAAAAAGTTGGCAGTTAATTGAATCCCATTCCCATTGTATACTATCCGAGGATATTGACAATCGGAATGATTGGGCGAATGCACATTAGCACGTGCCTCAGACCGAGCAGCAATTTGTACACCGCATTTAAATCCGGAACGTACAGAGCGTTTTAAAATGCCAAGATAGTTTTCAAAATCATAGCTTGAAAAATTATCCAATGGTCCTAAATTTTCAACATCTTTAGCAATATGTTGAAGGTTATGAACATTGCTTGTAACATGTTCACTACCATATATTGCGCCAAAGTTACGGACAAAAACATTTAAGAACACCTCTGCAGTTTTCCAATGCTTGCGATGGAATTTTGTTGAAAATATAGTAATCCCGCAAAAATAAAGTAAATAATGATTGTATACCCTTTCAGGTACAAGTTCTTTCATAACTATAACGCTGCAATAATGCAAAAATGTTCTAAACTGCGTGCCCTTCCATTTGTGCATATAATACGGATCGTGAATTTTCCTATTGTTTTCTGAGGGAAGCTGCAACGCAGTAAAAAAATTCGTTGCAAACTCCTTCTGAGCATCAGACAATCTAGAAAGGGATACAAACTTTCCGATCCATATTCCACAGATAATTTTTCCAGTTACACCAAGATCAATCAAATGCAAACGGTCACTCGTAGAAACGTGTTCAATCATATCAAAATTCAACAGATCTTCTAGAGGCGATCGCAAAGGCTGATGGTGTGGAATGCATTCCCTATCTCGGAATCTATCATCGGTTCGTACTGGAGCCCCGACACAATCGAACACCTCCTTATGACCAGTGGGATGGTACACACCAACGCAAGTGCATCTTAAGCATCCATGTACAGCATTAAAATAGCATGTTGCTGCAAGAATAAAAATGTTGCTAAAAATGCAGTTTCATATAACATTTTCAAACAATAATACTTACACTTTATAAATGCTCTTGCAGGAAAATCTGCTATAAAAGCTCGGATTTGAAATTTGATTGTTTTATCTCCTATGTGAACTCCATTAAGATAAAGTTTGTTTGCTTCCTCCACAAGTTGACGTAAGTATTCTTCAACACTTCCCGGTTTTTCGGTACCACAAAATGCAGCAACCATCATTATTGGTGCATTTTTTACCTCTTCCACTTTCATTAAAATGGGCCAAACTTGCATTCGTCCACTTTTATGCAGGGGAAGGCCGTCAACAGAGAACTGGATCGTAAATTGCTCTGCGCATGGAGTAGAAGATCTAAATAAAGATCAACTTTAGGATATTTTCAAATGACCTATTTTCGATTGTAAAACTTACTTGAAATAATTTTGCAACGATTTCTCGATGCCTTTATACCAAAACTCCCCACCTTGTATAGTTTGCATCTCTTTTCCAATATTAGCGTACGTTTTAAGAAGGGTTTGACAGTCTTTCGGAAGGTCCATATTGGTGTTACTTCTCAAAATTTCCAACATCTCATTAACCGTATCTCGTGGCAGATTTCGGGTGATGGCAAAATGTCTCAAGCAATCTTTGACATTCTCATGATTTTCACAATTGTGATATTTTTTAGACTTATTGGTGTCCACAGTTTCCATATTTACATCGTTTTCATCGGTTTCACTATCTTAAGATAGCGCAATAAAATAACCCTCGTTGGAAAATGTATCTAAAGTCAGACAATAAATGCAATTGATTATTATAATATTGATTTTAGTACTACAGTAGAACGTCGATTATCCGGGGGCGGATTAACCGTCGGGCGGTTTAACCGTGCGCATAAATGTGACAGCTGTTCAAGCGTACAGCGAACATTTGCAACGATAGCCAAGTGGGCAACCAGTTTTTTGTACAGCTCTGTAGTGTCTAGAGGTGTTTTCGAAATTCATTTTTGTTCATGAACAGTTGTCAAACCTATAGTTATTGATTGAAATAATATTCTACTAACGATTAATCGGTTGATTTAAAGTAAATTAATCATAAAACTAATCAATTCTATAATTTTTATATGAATTTGACATTCTTTGGACCATTATCCGTGCAAATCGATTAACCGGCAACCGTCCGGTCCCGAGCTACCCGGATAATCGACGTTCTACTGTATTTGATAATATTACCCTCGTTTAAATTTTCGAGATACCTTCTTTTGCCATATCTATCCGGGAAGATGATGGCCGGATCTTCTCTGCCCGGATGTTCTGAATCCGGGAGATGGGACTCAAATAATGAACTTACACGACCAGTTTGCGAGGTATTATCTAAAAAAATAATTATTGTATGATACATGCGTAGTATTAGTGACTTTGTTAACATTGTTAAAAAGTACATACCAATTGATGATGAAAACACTCTGCTGGGTCCTGCTTCAGCGTCATATTCAGCAGAAAGTTGTTCTAACAATTTATCCCGTTGACGATATAATTTTCCACTTATTTTTGCCATGGCGTAGACAATTACAGAAGGATGAACAGTAACTTAACCAAAATGCTATGTTTATGCACTTGTTAACTTGGTTCACAAAAATTAACACTTCCTAAATAAGTAAACAACAAACAAGTAAACAAACAAGTAAACACCCTATAAGTTGATGGATTCATTCAAAGCCGCGCAATCTTGACAGATCCCAATGCAATACAGACGGTTTCGCACACACTCTCAAATTTGATTAGTTTGAGCAAATTTCGTGCAGATTTTACCGCAGGACTGCCAAAAATTCATCCAAAAATGAACACATTGTCGATTGGGTACTGTCGTCTAACCATGTCTCGGTGAACACCTATACATCGAAATCAGAGTTAGATGCAGTGAGCCGGAGATCGTTTAATTTTGTGCGTAAACCTCGGACGTTTTAGTAATAGAAAAACATATTTTTGTGTTCTTAGGTTTAAAACGTATATTTCTAAAAGTAACACATTAAAATATTAGTACAATATAAATAAACAACACGATATATAAAAAGCGGTAAGGAAGCGATACTGTCTCGTCGACGGTCGGTACAGGAGAGAGCGTTTCTCCGTTCACTCTCCAGCATCCCGGTGCACACGTCATCAAGGTGACCGGCAACTGTCACCTATGAGAGGCACATATTTCGTGGTAAACACAGGCTCCCAACATCCCCCCTTCTTTAGATTCGCTTGTACGCTGCCATCCACTGAGGTGATCTTCGAACCCGCGAAGATCGACGTAGAGGTTGTACAGGCGAAGGCGTGCCACTGTCAGCCGTTTCAAACCCTGGCCAGGTCGGTGACAAGAACGCTTTTGCAGACCGCTGCGATGATGATGACGATGAAGTTGGGGACGATGACGATGGGGCTGGAGACGATGACGATGGGGCTGGAGACGATGACGATGACGGTGAACCTGGGCACGATGAAGATGGTGATGACGATGACGATGAAGATGGGGACGATGATGATGATGATGATGATGATGACGTTGGGCACGATGACGATGAAGAGGACGTACAATCTTTTGCAGTTTCTGCCACATGTTGACTAGTAGTTTGATAAGCGTCTGGATAGTGGACTTCCTCAACCATGTTCCATGCATCTAACAACACATTCAAAGGCAACGACGTATTTGAAGTGTTATCCAGCTGGGCTGTGACCTTACTGGTGTTATTTCTATCAACTTGTTTCTGCAACTGGTTAACGTGTGAACGTATCTTCCTGTTTTGCTCAATAGTTACTCCATACATCACTCTACCGATGCGTCCACTGATCATACCTGGAACCCATCTCCAGTTATTCCGACGATATTGCTTTGCATACACCAGGTCGTTCATCTTAAATTTTCTCGGATTACCTTCTGATACAGGATCTAATCTTTGTGGTGGACGTAGCAGTTCCAAGCAAGTTCTTATCTTTCGGCTGAACATCAATTCAGCAGGCGGTTTCTGCTCCAACAGTTTGCTCGGCGTACTCCTGTATGTCAATAGAAAGGTATCTAATGCTTCTGATACGTTACTTCCCCCTTCTCTTATCTTCTTAAGCGCCCTTTTGAAGGTGTCGACGAACCTTTCCGCCTGCCCGTTCGACTGCGGATGAAAGGGTGCCGTACGGATATGCTCAACACCATTTGTGTTACAGAACTCTGCAAAGTCTGCGCTTGTGAATTGAGTTCCATTATCGCTCACGAGGACAGTTGGCATACCGAAACGTGCAAATATATTGCGAAGAATGCGAATGGTGGTTGTTGATGATATTGTCCTGGTAGGGATGATTTCCGGCCACTTTGAAAAAGAGTCGATCGCTAGCAGAAAATAATTACCCTCGATAGGACCTGCATAGTCCACATGCACTCGCTGCCACGGCGCATTCGCTTTCATCCAACAGATTGGTAAACTGGATACAGGTGATTTGGCTGCCATTGCACACTGTCGACACGATTTAACAAGGCTCTCAATCTCCGAATCAAGGCCAGGCCAGTACACATAGCTTCGAGCCAGGGCCTTCATCCGTTCTATCCCTGGATGGCCTAGGTGTAGCTGCTGCAAACGTTTGTATCGCTGCGACGATGGTATTATCAACCTTTCTCCAAAAAGGAGACAATCACCAAATGTAGATAAGGACTCACGCCTACTGTGGAAATTGCTCAAAGTCCTGTCTCTCACTGCTGCATGTGGCCATCCATTTCTAGTGAATTCATAGACCTTCCGCAATTGAGCATCATTTTTCGTTTCGCGTTCAACATCACTGAACTTCAACGGTAGGGCTTTACTCACACTGTTCACAACAGATCGTAAGTCTTCCTCTATTTCAATGCTTGCGATCACGTAGTCATCTTCAGGTTTTTCATGTTTAGCTATTAGTCTCGACAACACATCGGCATTACCAAACTTGTCTGTAGGCACGTACTCCAATTGAAAATCATACAGAAGCAGCGTTAATGCATAACGCTGTAAGCGGTTGGCTGTATACACTGGAATACCAGTTTTGGATCCAAATATTCGCAGCAGCGGCTTATGATCCGTTTGTAGTCGAAAATGCCTTCCATAAACCAGCCTGTGAAATTTGGTCACTGCGAATATAATAGCTAAACCCTCTCGATCTGGTTGGCTATACTTTTGTTCTGTTTTGGTCAACGTCCGTGATGCATGCTGCACAACCTTGATCGACCCGTCTTTGAACCTGTGACTAATAGTCGCTCCTAATGCGAAAGAAGAGGCATCCACCGCAACTATTATCTCTTGACGCGGATCGTAGTGAGTCAGGAGCAGGTCTGATGATAGAATTGCCTTGAACTGATCAAAAGCATCCTGGCATTGTTTTGTCCACGTAAAACTTGCTCCTTCCTTAAGAAGACTATCCAGCGGATGACGTAGCATACTGATGTTTCTTACAAACTTGCCGTAATAGTTCACTGCTCCAAGGAACGATCTCACTCCTGTTACATCAGTTGGAACTTGCTAGTTGAGGATAGCTTCAATTCTAGCAGGGTCTGGTCAAAGTCTCTTCGAATCTAACAAATGACCCAAGTACTTTATCTGCTTCTTTTGGAACGCACATTTATCCAATCGTATGGTGAAGCCATATTCCTCAATTCTTTTAAGCACAGCTCGAAGGTTTTTCATATGGGCTTCTTCATTTGGTCCACCAACCACAATGTCGTCCAAATAAACAGCAACGCCACCCAGACCTGCCAGCATAACCTCTATCAGCTGCTGAAAAGCACCCGGTGCTGTTTTCACCCCTGGGGGTAATCTGTTGTACGCGTACAAACCTCTATGTGTATTAACAGTACGGAATTTACCGGCAAAGTTCCTCGACCTCTACTTGAAGGAAAGCATCCGAAAGGTCTATCTGGCTAAAAATCGTACAGGTGGCCAGACTTGCAATTATGTCTTGAGGAAGAGGAAGCGGGTATTGGTGAGGTTGCAGCATATCGTTCAAGCCCGTCGAGTAGTCTCCGCACACTCGTATAGTTCCGTTTGACTTACGCACAACAACAATTGGCGTCGCCCATTCTGAATAATCCACTTTGGAAATTATTCCATCGTTTTCCAGCCGTTCAAGCTCCTTGTCCACCGCTTGAAACATCGCATAGGCTACAGGCCGCTTCGGACGAAAACCAGGTGATGCACCTTCTTTCAGCTCCAACTGAATTTTCGCCTTAGTGCAGCAACCTAGTTTGCCGGAAAAAGTTTTGGGAACTCCTTCTGTAATATTGCACTGCACGGTTCATCCAAACCAACGCGATTACAAACTGCCGTCAGCGGCACATCCCAAAGGTTGAATATATCCATGGCATCTTTCCCAAAAAGTGCCAAATCCGCCGTAGTTACTCGAATCATGCAACTCATGCATTGTTCCGCTACGATCATGGAACCAGCAAATTCGCCTAAGATGTGCAACAAATCACCAGATGCAGTTCTTGCTTTAACCATTGAAGGTTTCAATACAGGTTTTCCAACATGATGCCACAGTCTACGCGAAATAATCGTTATATCAGCGCCTGTATCAAGCATCATTTCCAACGGTGTGCCATTGATGACAACTCTGACGCATCCACGTCCACTCCTGACCGTATTAACCGTCACGCTTCTTACATTGCGATTTTGCCTCATTCTGTTCGTCCACCGAGACGCTGCATTGCAAAATCCTTCCTTATGTCCAAACTTAAAACACTTGCTGCATTTATGATGCTTAAATGTGCATTTTTTAGCCCAGTGGCCTTCGCCGCATAAAAAACATTGCACTCTACTCTGCTTTTCCGGACGTTGGTGTAGCTTCCGACTACCTTGCCACTTTCCCTTAGTGCTTCGACACTTTTCTTGGCCAATCATTTGGACTTTACTTTCACCCGCAAGCAAGGTTGTATCTCTTTTGAGGTTCGTTATTTTTTCACACAGCTCTGTTAGTCGTGCCAGAGTAATATCCTTCTTTTCTTCCATACGGCTCAGCAATTTCATGCGCACATCGGCATCCTGCTCATCTTTCAGGCCACACACGAAAATCAAACACTTCTGTGTCTCTATGCTGAGCCCGGCTAGTTCCGCTTCTTCGGTAGCCTTATTTATCCAGCTCGAAAATGTAACGTAATCCTCAGAGCTCGTTTTTTGCATTTGATAGCACTTATATCGCTTGCTGACGCACGATTCTTTCGATCCAAACAGCGCGCGCAGTTTCACTACTGTTTCCCCGAAACAAAAATCACTTGCTTTCTGCGGCAATATATAACTGTTGTACCGCTCATGTTCTGCCACTCCAAGTTTCCGCAACAACAATCGCACCTTGGTATCATCTGGCAATTTAGCAGCATCCTTCTCAAAAAGCCCCTCGAACCGCCTATACCACGCAGCAAAGGTAACATTTTCCTCAGGATCGTACCGAAACTCCGTCACTTGTTTCGCCAATGATTCGACTAAAAACTCCGGCCCGTTCGGCTCACGCACGTTCATCGACGACATCATCCGGGTTAAAAAACTTTCCTGCTGCTTCATAAATGCTTCCTGCTGTTGGTGTAGGATGCTCTGCTGCTGCTTGAACATTTCATGTATCCAAGCGGTATTCGGATCAGGGACGCTGCTTTGCCGGTGGCTTTCATGGCTGCTCCGCGATGGCTGTTGGTCACTGTTGGGGTCATCTGAGTTCAGCATCGTGTATCTTCTAACGTGCTTTTGTGTGTCTACGTTGTCAGGCGTTTTTTCTCCTCGTCGCCACTTTTGTGTTCTTTGGTTTAAAACGTATATTTCAAAAAGTAACACATTAAAATATTAGTACAATATAAATAAACAACACGATATATAAAAAGCGGTAAGGAAGCGATACTGTCTCGTCGACGGTCGGTACAGGAGAGAGGGTTTCTCCGTTCGCTCTCCAGCATCCCGGTGCACACGTCATCAAGGTGACCGGCAACTGTCACCTATGAGAGGCACATATTTCGTGGTAAACACAGGTAAACACTCCCAACACATATCGGTTTTGGTTGTCAAAAGGAATGCTGAATCTCCTGTGGTTCTTAAAATTGCTCTTGTGATTACATTTTTTTTCTGGTGCTATTGTTTGCGCAATGTGTGATTGTGCTATTGTAGATGGTGCCATTGTTTGTGTCAACGGATGGTGTATTGTTATGTTCAAAGGATACAGAGGTGCAGGCTCTTGGGTCGTTGAAGGTGGGTCTCGAGGTGCTGGTCGCCAAAAATTTGAGGCTGTAGTGGTGCGTTGGTCAATGAATTAGCGATAGATAATTCTTTTGTGCCATGTAGATGCGGACAGAGCCTTGCTCTTAATGTCAAGCGACATCCCGACTTCAAATGAGATGAAAGTCAATGTGCTTGCCTTTGTGCCCTTTGGTAACAGCTTATAGATGATGACGTAATCAGTGGCGTCTATCGCCAACCAGTTGATAAAAATTAACCACTGGTTTGGCTACCCGCTGCGCAAAGCGATCGAAAACTTCTCAAACTCAAACTGCAAACATATTTCACAGCGCATGGCTGTGAAATATTTCGCATTCAAAATTGTTGCAAATTTATAAATGAAATATTTCGAAATTTTCAGCGCTGAAATTTTTGGATTGAAATATTTCTTCGATCGGAATCCAAGCGTTTTTCCTGACATTTCTGCTCGCTTTTTCGATCGCTTTTGGCGGAAAGCGATCGAAAATCCGAGCTACAAAACTGCTCGATTTTGTCGTGCGGGTATATCGACCAAAAAAATTATCTACTCGAATTGGTGTCGCGTACGCATTTCACTTACAGGCCGATAAAATTATATCGACCAATATAAAAATCGTTCGAGAAGTTTCGCCATCTGTCAAATTGGCTTTGTTTACTTGGGTTTGTTTACGAATGCGCACACCAGTAAGCACCATGAAGAGGCTCAAAAATGCATTTTTTTTTCGTTTATATTGTGTTTATAAATGTTAAATGTTACAACTTTCGTGGGCGTTCTGTATTGGTCTACACCCGCACAACAAAATTGAGCGGTTTTTAAGCTCGTTTTCTAGCTCGCATTCCACCGAAACCGATCAGAAAAGCGAGCAGAAACGTCCGAAGAACCGATCGAACCCGCACGACAAAATCGAGCAGTTTTGTAGCTCGGATTTTCGATCGCCCGCTGCGCAAATTCGAGCAGTTTCCAGCGCAGAAAATGCACCAAATTCTGCGCTGGCCAGCGCAGATTTGGCCTGGTCTCCTGCGCTGGACTTCAGCGATTCCCGCGCTGGGTCGAGCAAGTTTAGCGCCATCTGCTGGCGAAATGGACGAACTATTTATGGCGGCGGAGCAAAAAAAACGGTCAAAAAATTTAAAAAAAATGGCGCCCATTTTTTCGTCCGCTTCTCCTCCCTCCCTCGCCATGCCTTGCCTTACTTGCGCTTCAGCCCGTGCCTTCCGCCGCCAGCTGATTGGCTGTTGCGGTGTATGCGTTGATACTCATATGTGCATTGCGGTTGTGTATTGTTATTGGTGGGTGTTAGCATTTATGAATTTGTGTGTGACCTTGAGACGCTGTGGGAGAAGCTGGATTGGGATTCAAAGTGTTATCGGTGTATTGATGGTTTATTTTATTTCGTGCCGCTGCTGATGAGACCATTCGATGCCCCTGCCAGTTGAGGGTGAAGAAGCCTATTTAAAACAAGCGTAGGAGAACGTCCAATACTAATCTAATATTTTTTTATTTGAACATGTTTGATGCTTCAACGACCTTCTAAGCATTATGTACCACGATGTATAGTGGCAATAAAATATTTTTTTAATGTGCCGAAATCCGTCTCGAGTTTTTGGGTCTCGTCACACACACACACAGCGCGGGGAAAGTGACCATTCATTCTATCATGTCGCGATCCCCCACCCCGCCCGGCGCTAGGGATGAGGATGCTACAAGAAAGCTGAACCAACCGTTCTACCGATAAGGTAGTCGTAATCGATCATGAGTGGAGGGGGGGATCATGAGTGGGGGGGGGGGGGGGTGTAGTGCGTGCTTGTGCGACTTCGGGGGTGCGTGCTCGCGAGCGCGCTTTCGTGGGTGCGTGCTGGCGTGCGCGCTTTCATGCATGTGTGCGCGCGCGTGTGTGTGTGTGTGTGTGTGTGTGTGTGTGTGCGCGGGCGTGTTTGTGTGTGAGTTTGAGCGCGCGTGTTTGTGTGTTTGTGTGTGTGCGTGCGTTTGGAAACCCCAAAACTATTTGATTCTGATGCGTACATTTTCATCCGCTGCGGCTACAAAATACCACGCATTTTCGATCTCGCTATCTGAGAGACAACACAACCATTGGCATTGGCATCTTTGCGATCGGCTCTGCTGTTGGGGGTATTAAAAAGACACATGATTTAAGCAAACGTGCGTGTGATTTGTTGCACATTTATTTCTAATTCAGCTAGCGGACGCAAGTGGAAACAACATTTTGAATTGAATCCATACAAAAGAGGATTCTGGATTTGTTTATTACGGTGCGCGTATGGTGCTGCACCTGTCCGTCCAGAATCTGGTGGCTTGTTGGTTTGGAGTAGTTATCATGACGCCGATTGACCGGCATTGCCTTGGAATGGGTTCGGATCGGTAGGTTCATGTTTTGGTCGAGTGCATTCCGTGCATTTGTCGCGCCACAGCGGTAGCCTGGCAGCAACAAAGTCAAGACAAACTCTTACCCCGAGTGTGGACTGCTATGCTAAGTTCTTATTAGTATTATTATTATTATTATTGGCGTAATAGCCAACACGATCATGCCGGCCTTTTCAGGACTTGAGTACCACGTAGCCGGAGCCGGTGACTAATCCCTTGCTCCGGTGGACGGTTCATACGCGGTTAGAACCCACGACGGGCATGCTGTTAAGATGTGCGGAACGATAGCGGTGCCGCGGGACCGCTCCTATCCAGCGTGCAACTTGCATACTGCCACACTGTCTCCTGCCCGATGCATACGCTGCAGGCAGGGGGAAGAATGCACCTCCACGATAAAAAACCCCAGTCATGAACCAGCGGTTGACCTAACGGTAGGCGGACTAGGCGGTCGCCGAAGATCTCTAGTCTGTAGTATGCCGTATGTCTATCAGTGGACAGATTATTAGCGACAAGGGCCCCGGGAAAGATGGTCGTTAGGGCTCCGTGGCTGGAGAACCATTTGCACCTCCCCTCCCCCCATGGCGACTACAATTTTAGGGCCTGTGACCGATGATCGTAGGAGTCCCATGGCCACCCCCCCCCCCCATCCGCTGGCAATTTAAGTATACTGTCCAATCTTTCAACATCTGTGTGTCAGTACCCCCTCCTCAGGGACCTCAATTCGTCTTTCCGCCTTTCATGAACACCTTCCTTTCTTTGACCGATGGATCATAACATTCCGGAAGAAATTACATTTGGCGACAGTTTTGCATACACACGCACACTCACAACCATGCGCAGGAGCATATCTATGTAATCCACAGCAGACGAAAGCAAAAGCTTAGTGTTAGAAACGTGTTAGAGCGAATTATGGTTCTGCGCGTTGCACAGCAAACCCTCCATCGTGCGCTAGCGATTCCGTAATCATTTTTACATTGCATCGATTAAACTCATTGCGCTTTTTTGGTTTGATTTGTAAAAATGCAACTTCATCGCCGCAATGTGTATAAACGGTTTTTTAAGCGCCACAGCAACTCATGAGCATTGTCCACACGCGAGAAAGAGATAGCGCTATGGAGGGAAAAAGCACGGACGACGGCTGACAGCGATTGGCCGTCTGACGCACCAACACATTCAAACCTTCGACAGCGCGCTCAGGCGAGGGGTATGATGCGGAGCCAGGGGCGGGCAGCTCGACGAGCTGCTCGACAAATTTGCCGTTGGAGAGAAAAGAAAGGCATGATAAAATTCTCAGAACGCCATAACGCCTTCCTTCGCTTTGTGCAGCGGGGATTTCCCGCTGCGCAAAGCGATCGAAAACTTCTCAAACTCAAACTGCAAACATATTTCACAGCGCATGGCAGTGAAATATTTCGCATTCAAAATTGTTGCAAATTTATAAATGAAATATTTCGAAATTTTCAGCCCTGAAATTTTTGGATTGAAATATTTCTTCGATCGGAATCCAAGCGTTTTTCCTGACATTTCTGCTCGCTTTTTCGATCGCTTTTGGCGGAAAGCGATCGCAAATCCGAGCTACAAAACTGCTCGATTTTGTCGTGCGGGTTTCGATCGCTTTCCGCCAAAAGCGATCGAAAAAGCGAGCAGAAAGGTCAGCGAAAACGCTTGGATTCCGATCGAAGAAATATTTCAATCCAAAAATTTCAGCGCTGAAAATTTCGATATATTTCATTTCCCGCTGCGCAAAGCGATCGAAAACTTCTCAAACTCAAACTGCAAACATATTTCACAGCGCATGGCTGTGAAATATTTCGCATTCAAAATTGTTGCAAATTTATAAATGAAATATTTCGAAATTTTCAGCGCTGAAATTTTTGGATTGAAATATTTCTTCGATCGGAATCCAAGCGTTTTTCCTGACATTTCTGCTCGCTTTTTCGATCGCTTTTGGCGGAAAGCGATCGAAAATCCGAGCTACAAAACTGCTCGATTTTGTCGTGCGGGTTATAAATTTGCAACAATTTTGAATGCGAAATATTTAACAGCCATGGGCTGTGAAATATGTTTGCAGTTTGAGTTTGAGAAGTTTTCGATCGCTTTGCGCAGCGGGTCTGCTCGCTTTTTCGATCGCTTTTGGCGGAAAGCGATCGAAAATCCGAGCTACAAAACTGCTCGATTTTGTCGTGCGGGATTTCTGCTCGCTTTTTCGATCGCTTTTGGTGCCCGCTGCGCAAAGCGACGGAAGAAATCATGCCGTTCGGAGAATTTTATCATGCCTTTCTTTTCTCTCCAACGGCACATTTGTCGAGCAGCTCGTCGAGCTACCCGTCCCTGGCTCCGCCTCATACCCCTCGCCTGAGCGCGCTGTCGAAGGTTTGAATGTGGTGGTGCGTCAGACGGCCAATCGCTGTCAGCCGTCGTCCGTGCTTTTTCCCTCCATAGCGCTATCTCTTTCTCGCGTGTGGACAATGCTCATGAGTTGCTGTGGCGCTTAAAAAACCGTTTATACACATTGCGGCGATGAAGTTGCATTTTTACAAATCAAACCAAAAAAGCGCAATGAGTTTAATCGATGCAATGTAAAAATGACTACGGAATCGCTAGCGCACGATGGAGGGTTTGCTGTGCAACGCGCAGAACCATAATTCGCTCTAACACGTTTCTAACACTAAGCTTTTGCTTTCGTCTGTTGTGGATTACATAGATATGCTAAGCATCCTGCGCATGTGTGTATGCAAAACTGTCGCCAAATGTAATTTCTTCCGGAATGTTATGATCCATCGGTCAAAGAAAGGAAGGTGTTCATGAAAGGCGGAAAGACGAACTGAGGCCCCTGAGAAGGGGATACTGACACACAGCTATTGGAAGATTGAACAGTATACTTAATTTGCCAGCGGATGGGGGGGGGAGTGGCCATGGGCCCCTACGATCATCGGTCACAGGCCCTAAAATTGTAGTCGCCATGGGGGGAGGGGAGGTGCAAATGGTTCTCCAGCCACGGAGCCCTAAAGACCATCTTTCCGGGGGCCCTTGTCGCTAATAATCTGTCCACTGATAGACATACGGCATACTACAGCCTAGAGATCTTCGGTGACCGCCTAGTCCGCCTACCGTTAGATCCACTGCTGGTTCATGACGGTGTTTTTTTTTATGGTGGAGGTGCATCCTTCCCCCTGCCTGCTGCGTATGCATCGGGCAGGAGACAGTGTGGCAGGATGCAAGTTGCACACTGGATAGGAGCGGGCCCGCGGCACCGCTATCATTCCGGATATCTGCATGCCCGTCGTGGGTTCTAATCTCGTATGAACCGTCCGCCGTAGCAACGGCTGACTATCTGGCTACGTGGTACTCAAGTCCTGAAAAGACCGGCATGATCGCGTAGGCCATTACGCCAATAATGAGAATAATAATAAGAAGAAGAACTTTGCATAGCAGTCCACACTCGGGGAAGGTTTTTGTTTTGACTTTGGTGCTGCCTGGTCTTCCGCTGTGACGCGACGGAATGCACTCGATCAAAACATGAATCTACCGATCCGAACCCATTCCAAGGCATTGCCGGTCAATCGGCGTCATGGTAACTACTCCAAACCAACAAGCCACCTGATTCTGGACGGACAGGTGCAGCATCATACGCGCACCGTAATAAACAAATCCAGAATCCTCTTTTGTATGGATTCAATTTAAAATGTTGTTTCCACTTGCGTCCGCTAGCTGAATTGGAAATAAATGTGCAAAATATCATACGCATGTTTGCTTAGATCGTGTGTCTTTTTAATACCCCCAACAGCAGAGCCGATCGCAAAGATGATGGTGCCAATCCGATAGTTGTGTTGTCTCTCAGGTAGCGAGATCCAAAATGCATGGACTTTGTAGCCGCAGCGGATGAAAATGTACGCATCAGAATCAAATAGTTTTGGGGTTTCCAAACGCACGCACACACACAAACACGCGCGCGCAAACTCACACACACACACACGCGCGCGCGCACGCGATAAGACACCTACGAACGCGCGCACGCGAGAACGCACCTACGAAAGCGCGCACGCAAGCACGCACCCTCCACCAAACCCCCCCTCCCCTTCCGCAATCATCAGCTATCATATAGCGCATCCTCATCCCTAGCGCCGGGTGGGGTGGGGAATTGCGACATGATAGAGTGAACGGTCACTTTCCCCGCGCTGTGTGTGTGCGTGTGTGTGACGAGACCCGAAAACGCGAGACAGATTTCGGCACATTAAAAAAAATATTTTATTGATACTATACACTGTGCTTCATGATGCTTACAAGGTCGTTGAAGCATCAAACATGTTCAAATTAAAAAAAAATATTAGATTAGTGTTAGACGTTCTCCTACGCTTGTTTTAAATAGGCTTCTTCACCCTCAACTGGCAGGGGCATCGAATGGTCTCATCAGCAGTGGCACGAAATAAAATAAACCATCAATACACCGATAACACTTTGAATCCCAATCCAGCTTCTCCCACAGCGTCTCAAGGTCACACACAAATTCATAAATGCTAACACCCACCGATAACAATACACAACCGCAATGCACATATGAGTATCAACGCATACACCGCAACAGCCAATCAGCGGCGGCGGAAGGCACGGGCAGAAGCGTAAGTAAGGCAAGGCAGGGTGAGGGAGGGAGGAGAAGCGGACGAAAAAATGGGCGCCAATTTTTTTAAATTTTTTGCCCATTTTTTTTTTGCTCCGCCTCCATAAATAGTTCGTCCATTTCACCAACAGATGGCGCTAATCTTGCTCGACCCAGCGCGGGAATCGCTGAAGTCCAGCGCGGGAGACCAGGCCAAATCTGCGCTGGCCAGCGCAGATTTTGGTGCATTTTCTGCGCTGGAAACTGCTCGAATTTGCGCAGCGGGCACCTGCACGACAAAATCGAGCAGTTTTGTAGCTCAGATTTTCGATCGCTTTCCGCCAAAAGCGATCGAAAAACCCGCACGACAGAATCGAGCAGTTTTGCAGCTCGGATTTTCGATCGCTTTCCGCCAAAAGCGATCGAAAAAACGAGCAGAAATGTCAAGGAAAATGCTTGGATTCCGACGGAAGAAATATTTCAATCCAAAAATTTCAGTGCAGAAAATTTCGAAATATTTCATTTATAAATTTACAACAATTTTGAATGCGAAATATTTCACAGCCATGGGCTGTGAAATATGTTTGCAGTTTGAGTTTGAGAAGTTTTCGATCGCTTTGCGCAGCGGGAAAGCGAACAGAAATGTCAAGGAAAACGCTTGGATTCCGGCAGAAGAAATATTTCAATCCAAAAATCTGCGCTGAAAATTTCGAAATATTTCATTTATAAATTTGCAACAATTTTGAATGCGAAATATTTCACAGCCATGGGCTGTTTTATTCTAACAAGTTGAACATCCCGCACGACAAAATCGAGCAGTTTTGTAGCTCGGATTTTTGATCGCTTTCCGCAAAAAGCGATCGAAACAGCGAGCAGAAATGTCAGGGAAAACGCTTGGATTCCGATCGAAGAAATATTTCAATCCAAAAATTTCAGTGCAGAAAATTTCGAAATATTTCATTCATAAATTTGCAACAATTTTGAATGCGAAATATTTCACAGCCATGAGCTGGTATCGCGAAAGAATTGGTTTAAAATTAACAGTCGTTAAAAATTAACCAGAGTCGTTAAAAATTGCTAGAATTTGGCATCGCAAACGCATTGAGTTCATTTGTTAATTTTAACGACTGGTTAAACTGGTTAATTTTAACGACTGGTTCTATGCCGTCGTTAAACAAACGACTGTCAAGTGCGTATGCGATACAAATTAACAGTCGTTTAATTATACTGCTCGAATTTTTAACCCGTGTTTGCCTATATGCGATATCGAGCAGTCATTAACTGTTTTGACGGTCGTTTATTTAAACAGGAATGAACAACAAATGAACTCGGTTAAACCAAAATGAACTTTAAACGACTGTTAAAATGTGTTCATTTATTCGCGATGCCGGCTATGGGCTGTGAAATATGTTTGCAGTTTAAGTTTGAGAAGTTTTCGATCGCTTTGCGCAGCGGGATGTGGGTTCCAGGAAAGAGCAAAAAAAACAATGGGTTCTCGAGTGTACACACACACACACACCCAACGACTCACGCTTACGTTATGTTCTACACCCCCCCCCCCCCCCTCCCTTCAGCCTCCTTCGAATTCTCTATACGAATTCTCTATACCCGCACGACAAAATCGAGCAGTTTTGTAGCTCGGATTTTCGATCACTTTCCGCCAAAAGCGATCGAAAAAGCGAGCAGAAATGTCAAGGAAAACGCTTGGATTCCGACGGAAGAAATATTTCAATCCAAAAATCAGCGCTGAAAATTTCGAAATATTTCATTTATAAATTTGCAACAATTTTGAATGCGAAATATTTAACAGCCCTGGGCTGTGAAATATGTTTGCAGTTTGAGTTTGAGAAGTTTTCGATCGCTTTGCGCAGCGGGTACCAGCGGTCGGCAAACTTTTGAGGCAAAGGACCAACTTTAGTAAATGATAGAGTGCCGCGGGCCAGGTGAATGAGGTATTTTTATTATTGCGCTAAAAATTATAACATTTTAATCTTTTACAAACAGTTTAGTTATTATTGTTATTTTTCTGTAATTAAATCATCAAAATACGGTTAAAATTAATGATACCAACTTTAAAAACGAATTGTAATCTTCGTCATTTGAGAATCAGCAATACATTACCAAAATTTGATCAGTCAAAAAATAACAAAAAGGGATTAATATCGCTTCTTGAAGACCCCTCCTCGCACGCCGCAAAAAATATGGAATATATTCCGGGGATGATACAAAAGTCTAAACGGTTGAAAAATTATCGAAGCAAACATAGATTCAGTAATTATAAAAATGCTTTATGGACAAGTCAAATGTCATGCCATGTCAGATCAATTGATTACTGATTCCTTATGAAAAAGTACTTTGACAAACGTTGTACTCGTAAACAGCAACAGTGTGGAATCGTCGTTCTCGTTAAAATAACAGGGGTTTTTAAATATTTGTTTTTGCTTGCAAATACGATCAAAAATATCCATAAAATAGTTCAAAGAGAAACCAACTGATTTGTGTGATATTAAGAAAAAAGAAAAAAAAGAAAAAAATATCGTGTGAAAATGTATGGAGCTGTTGCACTATATTTAAAATTTTGTATTACATGTTTTGCGTTGGCGATCGTCTAATGCTCTCCCATCAAATGCAAGTCGCATGAAAATCTTTAAATAAATTTATTGTAACCAGGCTTTAGTGCATCTCATAAATAAAAAATGTCGTGTGCGATTTCTTTCATTCCAAAAGTCTTGTTATCGTGTTGAATCAATATAAAAATTACACAACGGTTGCATCAACAAAATTGACAAATTCATGGATTTATCAGGGAATTATCTTCACCCGCTCTAACAAAACGTTAATTGCACTTTAAATAGTAGTATCCCATGATGCAACAGACAACCTCTATCAGTCACTTCGCCTTGACACCTCTATCAGTCAAACTTTAACCATGATGACCAAAAAAGTAAACCAACCAACTTAGAAGCATGTAGTAGCGTCTTAAATTGACTGCGTACAGAAGTTTTTCGTCGCATGAGAACGTTTCTGCGATTCGGTCACCAACATCTTGGCACTATTAGGCAATCATCAAAGCATCGCAAGAGAGCCCAGGTTCATTTTTGAGGTTCCTAAAAAGCTAAAAATCGATAAAGATAAAGAAAAAGCTAAAAATCGATAGCACTGCAAACCAAAAATCTGTTATTACTATTTGTCGAAGTGTATTCAATTTTCCAAAGAAGAACAATCATTGTGTCGCTATATTTTCTAAATTAACATTAATGTTCCCATAACATCTAACAAACTTATTCTACACGTACGTACAGAATAACCGAGACCCTTAAGAAACATTAAATCGAATGCAAACTCATTCGTTTTATGTTTCGATTAAATTCTAAATATTAGCATAATTTTGTGCTGACTCGATTGCTCATTCTGTATGGAAAAACAGATTGGAAACTTTGCAACAACTAGTGATGGATTGTCAAACCAACAGTTTCGCTCGTTACCTTCCGAAGCCTATAGAGCCGTCTAGAGTCATTCGGAACCGTTGGAGTCGGTTGTCGCATGGAGCGGCTAGTCTGGAGTCGGAACGGATCTGTACGGATCTCCGAACGGAACTGTACGGCTCCGATCTTAGTATGTTACATCTTTGATATTAGATTGTAGCCACTTCTATTTTTTCATAATCATCCCACCATAAAAATCAGTTAATATCCAATATGTACGACTTATCGAAAGCATTTGCAGCCAAGTTGAATTTATTTGCATCTCAGATTCTACAAGACGAATTGTACTTTGCAACCTCCCCAAAAATCAAAACCAAAATTAAATGATTATGCTTAAGATAAAAGGATTTACACTAAGGATTAAAATAAACGAAATACCGTAGTCCTGCAATACATAGCTAATTAATAGGTTAGCTCACACAATCCTTTTCTTAATTCGCGAATCATTTCCCTTCAAGTGTCAAAACAAATATTTGCCAATTTTTTTGGGTTCATACATCACGAATCTGCGTCGGATAAAAATATCGTAATTTAACAATGTTGTGGGCAGCCGTGCCGACCCCTGGACTTGCCGTGGTAGTTGTGCTACCACTAGTAAATGTCCAGGGGACGACAGTGTGTCACGCACACTGTCGTACGCACACTAAGTGCGGGCCGCTCGAGCAGGGCTCCCGGCAGGGCACGGTACGGCTGGCGCGCGGCCGGATATTTTAATGTGTATTGTGCTTGTCAGAAATTTTTATATTGTGTACTATTTATATTAGTGTCGTAATAAAGTACCTGATAAGCTAAAGACACAACAAACAAAATTATTTATAAACAACGGATTCTTGTTATAAGAAATGAATATACCACCAGAACATTTGGGACTTGGAAATTAGCGAAAACTTATGTTTAAACAAGATTAATTACAATTTTTCTCTTGAACTGTTAAAAAATTGCAGGCAAATATATTTGTTATTCATCCAGCGATGGATAGCTCGGATTTCTTATAAAAAAATCGCAACAGGCAGCTAGATTTCCCCTACCTCAGTGAAAAAGTGGGGTTGAGCGATATTTTATTACAGAACTGCCGTGTGAAAACGCGACAAATGAAAAATATCCTATTTTAATAATAATGATAAAAGAGATTGCATGTGACTTTAAAAGTTTATTAAACTTTTTTTTTGATAAAAAAGAGCACAATGAAAAATAACATCGCAAATTTTTTAATATTCCAGATTTGAAGCGAGGAGTACAAAAAGTCAACTTGTTTAACAATAATGATTTTAAACAATATTTTATATAATATTGAGGTATATTTTTTATTCTCAACTTTGCGGCCCGCGAATCACTGAAAATCTGTACTTGCGGCCGGCGCGGCCCTCTGATGAAATGAGTTTGTCACAGCTGCTCTTATACCGATTCTCCTCTCTTGTCCCACACCCCCCTACCACCCTCACCTCACAGATCTATTTTAGATCATCACTTTCATCGAAAGCGTGTGTCGATATCACGATGTTGGTCGTCGCGCGTGTGTGTTGTCGGTTTGGTCAGAAAATCTTTTTCTTCACACCAAATCTGTGACTTGGAGTGTCGGCGTTCCGATTGGACTATCGCAACTTTGATCAGTGCGCAAGGTTAAAACGACCTTTTGTATTGTGTTGTAAGTAGCGTGTGCGCCAAAATTTTAAGAGTGCGCGGAGAGTGTACGTGGGTTTATGGGGGTGGGGGAGTGAGATACAGAGACAAATTTCGCTGCACATTAACACATTCTCACTGCACGTGTTGAAATGCGAATACTCAGTTCTGAGAGAATATAATCGAGCGCTCGCCCATGAGTGCAAGCAAGCGCGGTATAGAGGATAGACGGAGAAAAATGATTATTTTGCTCCAAACTTTCTACTTTTCCTTCCAAGAGGGAGATCAAGTTACGAATGTAACAGAGAGGGCATAAAAAGTGAGCGAATTTGAATGTCATTTTCGGCGGGATTGGAACCAAATTTTGACCGTTGCGTATGGAAAAGCAGTTCTGTTTAGGGAACGCGACACAAATGTATAAACTCCCTTTCATTTCTCGCTTTCTTTCATGCATAAACACACTTACATAAACACCTACACATTTAGTTACATTTAAAATACTTTACTGAAAATTATTGTACACTTTCACAACACATCAAAAAACCATTCTTTAGCACACATGACGTCATGCTGCCGAGTACCGTTAGGGCTTTGGCAAACTTGGTGGTAATTTGTGTTGCATCTTTCCAGCAACAACATAGATGCCCTGTGCATAGATGTATCCTTTTATGTTGATGAACGCAATGCATATGCGCATGAGTACACTGTTTGTTCACTTTCACACTTCACCAAATAAAACCGGTGCTCGGGACTAAGAACGAAATGCGTATCACCGGCGAGCGGGACCTAGAACAAAACGCGCAGAACCATCAGCAGCGAAGCTTCGAGTTGCACTGGTAGTTTTGTACACGCATTGCATGGGAGCACACGGAGTGATGGCTCGATGATGTAGAGTAAACGAGACAGCAAGCTCAGTAAGTTTTGGCAAGAGGCACAAGGTCGTTGAGCTCGTTGAAAGAAGATGCACACATCACAGACTGCTCGTGAAAGTATAGTTTTTGTGTTGGTCAATGCGCGCTCTTACTGCAGCGCGTTTCTTCTTGCTTCATCAAAATTCCTAATACCCCTTGGTCAGTTGTTTGCGTTTGCGTATTACTCATTGTTTGCGTTTGACAGTTGGTGACTGAAATCATGTCAAAACCCCATACAAATAAAAGTACACTCAATTTTTTAATATAGATTATTTTCGCTCAAAGATTTGAAAAATTATGAAAATCCGTTTAATTTTATACTTTTCAATTTACTTATGCTGATATAACCCATTTCAAACACTAAAATCCGAACAAATTTAAATATACATCTTTGTTTGTACATAAATATTTAAATCGAAGATGTTGATTCCATTTAATATTTACTTTCCAGCCCATATGATGAATATTGTTCCAGCAACAGGATGAAATTTAACAGTGGTAACAGTGTATTAACAGTAACAATGGTTAACTATTGTATTTACATCACAATAATGTTTCAGGCCCTCCTTATGGTTTTCAATACATCACACAGAACTCTCAAACCCAGTTCAGGATGTGGCGTATGAAAAAGCATGCGAAAGAACTGAACATTATTGTGATGTAAATACAATATTCAAAAGCTGTTGGAAAACATCTCACAAGCAGCGAGAAATGATGATTTCATTTTACAGTACAGGTGCCCCCCGAATTACGACCTCCTCAAGTCGACGACGAGTCGCAGATACGACGATTTTGATTTTGACAGTTAAAAGTTGTCATTGAGACAAAATTGTTGTATTTTTTTTTAATTTCTGTGCTGATAATCGTTACAAACACATTTCCACAGATTCCACAACTACCCGGTCTTGAATATCTATATGGTATAGCCGGCTTTTGGAGACATATTCCGACTCTTCAATTTCGGTTATAAACTTTATATTCACAGATATTCGACAAACGACTATTTCGACTTGCGCCTTGCTTTGAGACATTTTTTCGGTCCCAAATACAGTCGTATCTCGGGGGACACCTGTAGCTTGTAACCCCCTTTTTACTTGTATTTTAGTTATGTTGCTTGTCAAAAATAAACTCGAAAGAATGCAGGAAGGTATATGAATGCAACTATTAAATTAATTTTTATATTTTGTATTCATTATTTGAGTTTACTTGATAAATCGGAACATTACAAGGGAACATGAACAACACCAAGTGTTGTTTTCAAACATTTCATTTTGAATGATTTCAACATGTGAACGCGTTCGTTTGCAAATGTCTTTTAACTCAATGTTTTAGGGCGATAAATAAGTTGTGATGCATTTTTATTATTATTATTTCAGAGTTTATTAATTAGAACATTTTTACAGGTACCGTAGAAGCAGTAGTTCAAAAGTGAACCAACAGCGTTCGTTGTCTCTAGAGTTTCGTATTGACTTTATTTGACATAAGACTCATAAGACTCAGATCATTCTTACTGATTTTTGTCGATGTATACAGTGGCGTATTAACACGATTAGAGGCTCTAAGCGGTCATACGAATGTAAGCCTCGTCATCTGTAAGATGGTTCTCAACAAGTTTCACATATTGCATTGGCAACAAAATAAAAATTCATTTCTGATGCTTGATTTTCAACATTACACAAAATATTGTAAAATTCAATCTAACTCAACACGTGTAGAAAACCATATGGAAAAACAAAACAAAATCTTCTGATGTATTTTAAACATTCGACAGATGTTGATATTTATTTATTTATGCTTTACTATCAGTATGAAATAAAAATAAAATAAAATAAAAATAAAAAACATCATAGTTTATACAATACGAAACATCATAGTAGTTCTCCAAAAATATCAATAGTTGTAGAATGATGACTTTTTACTTTTCTGATTAAATTGCTCCCGTATGAGTTCTGCTCATTTCTACATACATGCTAAGAAAATTTCACTGATAAAATACAACATACACTGTTTTACGGGTCAGTTTATAATGTGAACGGTATTATTCAACAATCGCACGAAGTTTTTAGACTGCTCAGCTGTCACAAATAATGACAGCTGTTGAAAACCAACTTGTAGGTTTTGAATAATGCTGTTCATATTAAAAACTGAGCCGACACTACAATTTGCACAAAAATTATTTCTTATTTAGCCTGGAACCCATGACGAGCAAGTAGTTAAATTTTGCAAGTTGATTGGAAAACAGTGTGCACACGAATAAATTTATAAGTTTATTACAGACAATGTTACAAGCGTCTCTTGGGTTTTCAGTGTTTTACAATTTTACAGACTGTTTAGATTTTTCTTAAGACATATTTTAGCTTTACTATCTCATAAAAAGCATTATTTATATGTGTTTTAGTCGCAAAAAGAATTAGAAATATTTTTTTTCTGGGATTTCGTCCATCCAGAAAATGGACACTGTAATTTTCTTATAATATATGGATAATTTTCTGCATAAATAATCAGTCACTGTTTTCTCTATACAGTAGAACGTCGATTATCCGGGCAGCTCGGGACCGGGCGGATGCCGGTTAATCAATTTCCACGGATAATGGTTCAAAAAATGTCAAATTTATATAAAATTTTGAAATTTACTGGTTTTACTAAAAAATCACCTTAAATCAATCAATTGATCACTGATAGAATAGTTTTTGAATCAATAACAATAGATTTAACAATTGTTTTTCATCAAAAATGAAATTAAAAAATATCACTAGACTCTAGATAGCTCCACAACACATGTTTTTAAAAAGCTGATCATCGCAGAAAACGTTCGCCACGATTGGCCAATTGTCACATTCATGCGCACGGTTAAGCCGCCCGCCGGTTAATCCGTCCCCGGATAATCGACGTTCTACTGTATTGTTAAAAGTGAAGTAGAGCTTTCAGCAAAAACATATTACTGTTATGAAAGCCACCAAGGTTGCAGCTTCCAATTATAACGTTATATTAACCGCAGAGAAAATAGTAGTGGAAAAAGCCTTAGGAGAACGCTAGAAAATTACACTGTTACAAGATTCTACTTAAGTAAAATATTGACCACGCCTGTACTGAAACCTAACAAACCTATTTATAGTCCTAAAAAGATTAACTATGAAATGTAAACGAGTCTAATGAAAACATCCTACGACAGCATTTTGCATCTCCAAGCATACTGTAAATTTAGTACAAGGTTGGTGAGAGAAAGACAACTCGCTTTTCTGAACGAGAAGCTAAAATCATTGAGCTATGCGTTGAATAATCTATTTGTGGCTTTTCAGTCTTAGTTTTTTGCCACCAACAGCATGAAGTGTTAATGTCGAATTCGTTTGTGAGTGTGATCGTGTGAGTGTGAAATCGTACCACGCAGTGTTTAGAGCGTTCGATTATAGCACGTGAGTTTTAATTGTTTTTTTTTGTGCAAACTATAGTTTGTAGCGTGACATATATGGGGTGAAGTGAAATATTATATGTTCTTCATATTGTTGTTATTGTGAATTAAAGCGTAGATTTACATAATATTACAATAAGTAATTTAATAATCAATTTTCTTGATATTAAGTTAAGAACAGTGTAGGATTGTTTATTAAATTACTCCATTACAAAATACATTATAATGCAAATATTACCTCCTTCACCTAAAAATGATTGGTTGAGTATCACAGACATGTTGAAGATGCTAAAACAACATAGTTTCTTATCATAGAGTTTAGCGACAGGCAATACAAAAACAGTGTTAGGTAATCGATCAGTCAATAAACTATTTTTTGTAGGCGCTTGTAAATACGCCTGTTTATATTTTTTTTCGTAATACATTCAAAATATTTAAAATTGTCTAGCCAAGTAATATATCAGTAGCTACATAACTATACACTTAAGTTGCGTTGGTTTTTCACATTCCTGCGTACTTTTTACTTTTCTGATACTATCTTTTTGCTCTTATGTTTTAATACTATTTTAAAACAAATATTCAATGCTAAACGAACTGATTTCAAGGACAAAAGGGCACTTGAAAGAAAGTAGTATATTCTTTGTTTGATGTGAATCAATTAATATTCAACGCCGGTCCTGAACAAAACAATCGAAAACATCGCCAATGAAACAAAATAATCTATTCCCGTTTGATTTGATGATTATAGTTTAGCTTTATGAGTTTACGCATGCTCTGTACTCCTTTCCCAATGCAAATGGTATAGCAATTGTATTTTTAGCGACAGCATTTTTATACAACAAAGCATCAAACTCAACAAAATTGTGAGTTTCAGATGATAGAAACAAACTTCAAATCGGTTTTATGATTCAGTAAAGCATTAGAATGTATATTAATGAGGGAGTGGAAACCATTTTCTAAAAAAATTGAGTCTGCGCGTAACGTGAATAACCAAAGCATGAATACGGGTGATTTTGACACCATCTCTAGTTGATCGAGTAAAAAGTTTGAAGAAGACGCACACAACATTAAAAGCAAAAAAACTGCTTGAGTTTTTCCTGTGAAAATTTCACTAGCGCGTTGGTCCAAAAATAGATTAGTTTACCTCTGCTTTTCACTGCAAACAATTCAAATAACAATGGAATATGAAATTGACGTTTAATCTTACCAAATATGCATTTAAGATTGATTGATCAGTTAATTAGTGAATTATTATCTCAACATTTTTTGTTATTTCATGTATTTTCATCAAATTGTATTTCAAACTTCAAGTTCACTACTACAAACCACCATTACAGACCACTGTACAAACCAATGATGTTCACCAGTACAAACGACTAACCATTACTTTGTGCATACAGCGGGATTCAGGATGCCCCGCATGTAAATAAAAATTGAAACTGTTATTTAATTTTGTATGAATGAGTGTAAAGAAGCGTCTAAATAATCTTTTTGAGAAATACTTCATTTGCATTGGCTCCTATCTTACACTGGACTATAAGGGTCAAATATCAAACTCTTTCGTAAAAAAGTGAATTTCTATTTTGATGCCGAATCGGTTTGTCAAACATTTTTCCATCATATCATTGCTACATAAATAGCTATGTTTAATGGTAGTTTCTTCTTGTAGTTTGATCACTTCAACCCACATAATTTTCAAATGATCAAAGCATAAAATAATCACTTTCATGAAATAGCTCAAAACATATCTATTTCATCCTCCTAAGAACGGCCTAGTTTGTCGTAAACATGAAATAAGGTTAATATTAATAATAATAGTAATAATAAATATAATAATAATAATAATAATAATAATAATAATAATAATAAAAATAATCTTCTTCTTCTTTGGCTCAACAACCGTTGTCGGTCAAGGCCTGCCTGTACCACTAGTGGGCTTTGGCTTTCAGTGACTAATTGATTTCCCCCCATAGCAGGATAGTCAATCCTACGTATGGCGGCACGGTCTATTTGGGGATCGAACCCATGACGGGCATGTTGTTAAGTCGTACGAGTTGACGACTGTACTACGAGACCGGCAATAATAATAATAATAATTATAATAATAAGAATAAGTATAATAATAATAATAATAATAATAATAATAATAATAATAATAATAATAATAATAATAATAATAATAATAATAATAATAATAATAATAATAATAATAATAATAATAATAATAATAATAATAATAATAATAATAATAATAATAATAATAATAATAATAATAATAATAATAATAATAATAATAATAATAATAATAATAATCATAATAATAATCATAATAATAATCATAATAATAATAATAATAATAATAACAATAATAATAATAATATAACAATAATAATAATAATAATAACAATAATAATAATAATAAAAATAATAAAAATAATTATAATAATAATAATTCTAATACAAGTTGAACTCTGAGCTATATTGCCAAAAGGGAAAAATATCGTATTACAATATTCTGTCGCGCTATGGAGCGCTACGTTGTGGGAAAATTCAGCAGTTGCATAGAAATTCGATTTGCAACGAGAGCGCAACGAGTTGCTATACACTACATCTTCAAAGTTTACATCCTTTTACTCTTCTTCGATGCAATCGTGCAAAGTGTTATCATTTTTTAAAGCAAGGTTTCGATTGTTTGTTAAGAATTTGACAGTTTTGTATAAGAAAAAATATATTTTCTCTAAGCAATACAGTTTGAACTTGTATTATAGCTTCTTCGATATAATTTTTTGATGCCTGGTTAAGACCTAGTACAAATCATATCAGTATGATAATTTTGGTCGTTTCGTTATTTTTGGTCGCACCAGTGATAAAACTTGATATCATTACGGTTATAGGTTAGCCTCGTCATGTCATGAAAAAAAAACTCAATTTGCGGAAAACAAATTATGCTGCATTATCTCTCACATTACATTTTTGGATTGGTCATTTCTGGATCATGAAATATCTATCGATTATACTTTATAATAATTGAGCCGGTCTCGTAGTACAGTCGTCAACTCGTACGACTTAACAACATGCCCGTCATGGGTTCAATCCCCAAATAGACCGCGCCGCCATATGTAGGACTGACTATCCCGCTATGGGGGGGAATCAATTAGTCACTGAAAGCCAAAGCCCACAAGTGGGGGTACAGGCAGGCCTTGACCGACATCGGTTGTTGAGCCAAAGAAAAAAAAAACAAAAAAAAATACTTTATCAACGTTTGTTATTACTTTCAAAGCTTCATTTCCTTCTTCTGACCACTTCTACATCCCCGTCCTCGCTCATTATGGTTAGGTGGAACTCTGCGGACCTTAGGAAGGGATTATAAAAGATCACTCAGCAAGTACCACCGTGTTCCCACACTTTACAACTTCCGCCTGTTTAAGTATGTATCCAAATCCGACAGTATATATAATCTACTTACTTACTTACTTATCCGGCGCTACAAGCGCTTTGCGGTCTTGGCCTGCCTCAGGAGTGTCCGAAACCGCTCACGGTCTCGCGCCTTCGTCTGCCAGTCCGTTATCCCGGCCTTAATAACGGCCTCCACGCCATCATGCCACCTCAATTTGGGCCTACCACGCCTCCTCTGTCCTTGTGAACGGCCTAAAAAGACTTTACGGGCTGGGTCGTCCGTTTCCATGCGTACAACATGGCGTATAACATGGAGCCTGGCGAGCTTGATACGCTGTACGACAGTGAGGTCGCCGTACATCTCGTATAGCTCGTCATTATAGCGGCTCCTCCATTGTCCCTCCACACATACGGGGCCAAGTATCCTTCTGAGCATCTTCCTCTCGAACGCGGCTAAGAGGGTTTCATCAGATTTGGAGAGAGTGTCCATGTCTCAGAGGCGTATGTGAGTACCGGAACTATATAGGTACTATATAGTCCCAGCTTCGTCCGTCGCGACAGGTTCTTTGAAGTGAACTGCTTTTTCAGGCTGTAGAATGACCGGTTGGCAGCCAGCATCCTTGCGTGCAACTCAACTTCCATATACTGTTGTCGTTGCTGACCTTTGACCCAAGATAGGAGAATTCTGGGACGACTTCAAAAGTGCGTTCACCTATCTGTACATCACGCCTACGTAGTTTCGGATTATTTATTGGTAGGTCCGGTGATGTTGCCACCATCAGTTTGATGTTTGCCTCGTTTATCTGCAATCCGAGGCTCTCTGCCGCTTGCTCGATCCCTTGGTAGACTTCTGCTACATAGGAGAGCCGCAGACCAATGATGTCTATATCATCAGTGTATGCCAGGATCTGGGTTGACTTATAGTATTTATAATCAAGGACTATTCAACTCCTATGTATTCCTGACCCAAATCCGCCTTCGTATTCATCCAGCCGTTTTCTGGCGTTTTGTTAATACTCGCAGAAACTCATAACCATGTATTATCTTTGGTTTGCAGTCAATAATAATTCAACAACACGGCTTTGTACCCTTATGTTTTACGCTTACTTACAGTGGCTGGCAATATAAAGTGGCCACTACTTACAATTTTACATTTGTTCCATTTTTTCCGTGAAAAATGAAGTTATTGTACTGCTTTATTTTTTGAAACATTGTTCGTGATATGCTTAAGAATGCGCAGTACCATAGCATGACAAAAATGAGAAGTTTGCTCAAGAAAAAATATGTTTTTCCAAAATTGATCAAAATAACTGTGCCAAAATAAAGTGCCCACTTTATTCATTTTACAGAAAAAAATTTTCTGAACAAATATAACATCAAACTTATAATTTATATGCGTTTCTCTCGCATTCTTTACATGTTCGAGGATCTTTGACATAATTTATTTTGTTTTATTTGCACATATTTGGCATTTGTTCTTCCTAAGAGTATTTCAGAGCTTTAACATATTTGGTTTTCCTAATCACGTCATTCTCACCACATTTGAATCAAAATTTGCACACGAAATCTCGATAGGATTAAAGTTAAGACTTGTTTGTTTCAAATGCCCGTTTATGACAGGTAGTTGGATACTGGTGGTGTATGGCTCATACAACAACACGACAAAATCGCTCGCGCTATTTTCAAGAAAAAGTTTAATAATTTTCGGGGTCGCAGATGGTCGCAGCTAATTTTAACGACAATGCGTAGGAAAATTGTTAATCTTTCCAATGATATACGACTCACGAGTGAAATCGAGTCGAATCATAAAAAAAATCACTCTCCAAAATGAAAATATCCAAAAATTCAGCAGTGATGTTTGGTTTTCAATCATTTATGAACTTTAAAAACAAGTTTTTGCAAAATATTAAGACATAACATCAAAGTATGACAAAAAACCTATCCAACGACACATTGATTATCAAAATCTAACCATCATATACTAAAATATGATGGTTTATGTTCGGTCGAAAAATAGCTCAAAGTTGGGACAAAAAACCCAAAGTTTACACTTTGATGGCCTATATCTCAGTAAGTTTAAGATAAAAACGTGAAATATTTTGGTTTCAACTAAGTTTAAGTATCTATTTTAAGAAAATGATTATGGTGTAAACCTGCGATGAAGTTGGTTTTTCGATTTTTATACAGGCGTTTGCCCAATGTGCACTGGTGCAGAGATATCGGTTTTAGCACCTTTTGCGCTACGTTTTTTCAACACAGGTTGAAACCCGTCGACGTCCATCTCTACAGTGGACATTTCACTTTGATCACTTGTGCTTATTTCATATTCCGTCACTAAGCTGCACGTGCTGGACGACGATGAGGATGAAGGTCGTTTACGTTTTGATTTTTTCAAACCGGTTTTCTTGCTCCGGTTAGGTATCTCGATAGACGTAGATCCACTACTATCACTGGACACGCATTGTTCTCTTGTTTGCGATCGTGTCGTAGCTGGCATAGCTTGCCGCTACGACGACTAATCTACTCACACTATCACAGTTACGTTTGTGCTCACTTTTACTCTTTATTAGACCACAAGGCTAGCTATCATCAAACACGTCCGATCGACTCGACTGCAGAACGCTGAATGCATATTGAGCTCTTTCTGTTTGTTCTGAATTGATATAATTTGATGTAGGGGTCCTTTCCGTTTTAAGTTCTTAGGCTGAAATTTGAGCCTGTTAGCTGTTTGCCGGGCCGGTCTGGTGGTACAGTCGTTTACTCGAACGACTTAACAACACGCCCGTCAGGGTTCAAGCCCCGAATAGACCGTGTCCCCATACTTTACTAGTGGGTACTGGCAGGCCTTGACTGGCAGCGGTTGTTGTGCCAAAAGAAGAAGAAGAAGCTGTTTGCAGTGTATAGCAGTTTTCGAGCAGCTATCTAAGTAGGTATTATATACAGCTGGGCTTATCCCAAGGTGTATGAATTTAGAAGGCTGATTTTTATCGCTCCTGTTTCTGAATTAAGATTTTAAGAGTGTTTTGAGTATTCGTCAAGCCTCCAGAAACCTTGTTTGAACAAAAGTTTTCACCCATCCTTTCAAAAAGTGATATTCAAATTTGCTTATAAAAAACATGTTATGAGACCACCTGGACTACATACATTTTGAATATAGATTCACTACGTGATCGCTTTAATACACCTTGTGGTAAATGTAAACAACAGCATGTTTTGCCATTTTTCCGAGCAGGTACTCTGGTTTAATTCTAGCTATGAGGCTAGAATACCCAAGCGGCATTCGTTCTAAATTTTAAACCATAATCTGCTCGAATATTAGTCGAGATACCAAATTATGTGGATTTGTGTGTGATAAACCGTGTAAAAAGTGTCAAAATTTCGTTTGTGCGTGCGTATGACCTTATTTTATTTGATGATGATGGCGTCCAATTCGGTTTAGATTAATATGCTTTAATATCTAGCGAAAAAAAGGGTACTTTTTGTAAACCGTTATTTGTTGAAAATTCGATGGTCTCTCATCGCTCTCTTATTTGATACTGTTTTCTCCGCAGAAAGCAAATGCAAAATACCAGCGCCCAGAGTATTAATTCATGATCGTACCCATTTTGAGACATCGGAATTCATAGATGCATAGATAGCCAAAAATCGATCAACTACCAGACTTCGCGATGCACGTATTCCAGGATACAATTGAACCAAAAAATTCTGGGAAACGGCCAAAAAATCGTGAAAACGCACCCAAAAAAAATGGGAAACAACCTTAAATTGTTGGGAACCAACCAATAAATCGTGATAAACCCTGTAAGATCATTATGTTTGATAAGATTATACTAAGTTTTTTTTTTAATTTAATTTATTTTTTTAATTCATCATCTTGCTTTTGCGCTCCCAGCAAAATTTTGAGATCATGAAAAGATTGGCGTGTTGTATGAAAAGGAATGTAAACTGTCCATTCTTGACACCGTGCCGACTAAAATGTTACTACTCTCTGTGATATATCGTATGTCTGATGTGTACTATGATATGAAATCAATTTTGACGGTTTTGTCTTGGCGATTTTGCTTAGATGTAAGTGCTGTTGTTAATGACTTGTGATCCGTACAAATAGTAAAGGATCTTGCTTCTAAAAAATGATGGAAATTTTCAATAGTTAAATATATTGCTAATAATTCCCTGTTGGTACTACTGCCAGCGTTCGTGAAATGTTTGACGGGCTCGGGAGTGATGGCACCACTGCTCCCATATAGGATGGCAGGAGCTGGGGCATGATGGCATCACTGCTGAGGTATTGAGAGCGAGAAACATAAGCGGCGAAATTAATGTGACCGAAAGCGACGATTACCATCAGGTAACCCGACAAGCAAGATTTGAAAGCGCTAAGAACTAACATGTCACCGGCGAGTTGAATGTAGAAAAGGGTACAAGAAGCACGCCTTTTTTGACCACTTCGTTTTGGTTCATTAAACTTTGTCGCCTTCATGTGAAAAGGAAAAAAGTGAATTTGTAATAAAGCAGCTACAAAACCGTACTTGGGTGAAAACCTTTTTTTCTTGCTATCCAGCTCGATCACTCCCTGTCAAATGAATATCAAATAGAATATCGTTGTTGCTTAGGTGTATTTTTTCTAGAATAAAACGCAATTGGCTCCAATTTACCTTCAACCTGCTGTTGCAATAGTGCTCCAATTGCCAGATCCGATGCATCCGTTGTTAGTGAATAATGTGCGTGAATAAGCTGAATGAACTAACATGGTAGCCTTGGCCAATTTTGTCTTAATTTTGTCTTCCCTTGTTGTGTTGCCTTTTCAACAGTGTTCGTTAGTATGAATGTTGACATATTTTTGTTATTGTGTGATGCTATTAATTCATATAAAGCAGGGGTCTCCAAACTTCGGCCCGCGGGCCGCTTGAGGCTCTCAAGAGCCTTTAATGCGGCCCGCGATGACTGGGTGAAGGTTAAATTAAATAGCTGTCTTTTCTGACTAATTAATCAAAAATTTTTTTTTTGCTTTTGAATGATGAAAATCAAGATTCAATAAAAAAAGCTGCAGAAATTTGATATATTTTGAAAGTATTATTAAAACGAGATTTGAACTTCCACTCATTATAAAGGTAGCGTCAAAATGGCCCTTAACAAGGTTGATTGTGAAACAATGCGGCCCACGAATTGAAAAGTTTGGAGACCCCTGATATAAAGGATTCATTGTTTCAGAACCTTGCGGAATGAATCTATGATAATAGTTTATCGTGCTACAGAAGCGTTGTAGGGGAAAGCGAGGCAAAATGGGCATGTTTAGCAGTTTACTGAATATTCCTTTGAATATTGCACAAAACACAATTATGCTTACATTATTGTATGCCTCTTAGCCGGTCTCGTAGTACAGTCGTCAACTCGTACGACTTAACAACATGCCCGTCATGGGTTCAATCCCCAAATAGACCGTGCCGCCATACGTAGGACTGACTATCCTGCCTTGGAGGGAAATCAATACTATCCTGCCTTGGAGGGAAATAGTCACTGAAAGCCAAGCCCATAAGTGGTACAGGCAGGCCTTGACCGACAACGGTTGTTGAGCCAAAGAAGAAGAAGAAGATTGTACGCCTCCACCATTTTTTATCGATTAAAATCGCCACATAGAATGAAAATAACTTAAAAACATGAAACAGTGTTAACCGTCTTGTGTACGACCAAAAAACTCTACATAACCGTACAACCGCCTACCCGGGTAGGCCATTCATTTTGTATGGAAGGATGATGTTTTTCGTGGTTAAAAGCGTATATCTTTTGAGTTACTTGTTAGATTTGAATGAAAACTGTCTCATAGGTTCATAATGTTTACTAACATAGCGTAGTAAAATTAGAATTTTAAAAATCCTATCAATATATTTTTCAATCAAAAATATGTTGTAACTCCAAAACCCTAACCGGCCTTGCCTCAAGTTTGAGTGGATGTTTATGTCTTTTTTCTAAGTTGTATTTACGTTTCTTTCAAAAGTTAAATCTAAATCTTAAATTTTCAAAAAGTATACATCTTTTGGTTGTTTTCCTTGTTGTATAAAACTATATGTTGACGATCTATAAGATATGTTTATTATGTTTTTTTTTTTTAATTTTCATATATTTATTTCAAGTTTTTAATGCCAAACAAAATGCCAATATAATTCCTTTTACATAAAGTCCATCTTTTTAATCACACGATTTACAACTAGTTTTAATAACACTGTGCAGCGTACAAATTGGCTTTTTACAAGTAGAATACGATTTTCTCATTGATCTTTTTTTTACACATAGATAGCAATTGCCTTTGTTTTTTATTCGTCCGGACACATCACGTTCTTCTACATCGTTAGTAGTATTTTTTTTAGATAATGCTATCAATGGTCCTCCTAACATGCTTTCCACTTCGCTGCGTGGTTCAAAGTGTCGCATTATTTGCACATTTTCCGAACGTCTCTGAATCTCGGGCATTGTTAGTTGTTCGGACAATTGTTGCAAAAACATGCGTCTATAATCCGTAGATTGGCAGTTTTGCAAATTATTTTCCTTATATATTTTGAAAGCAGCAAATGCAGCTATGTCCAAAATGTTGAAAAAAATGCTAAAGGTCATCTATTCGTCTTCCTCTTGGTAGAATATTCAGAAAGGCATTAGTCCATGTTGTCGACTCCTCCCTTGAATTTATTATAATCAATTATCATTGCAGGTTTTTCTTTAGGACCTTGGACATCTTTGTCATAATGCATTGTTGACAACATAACAACGGACTTGTTCTTCTTAGGAATATAGGAACAAATGGAAATGTTTTCGCTAAAGCCATATAATGTCGATTGTATTTCCCTACCGTGAGGGTTCGCAAACATTGGCTGAAGAAACGTTCGTTGTTAGTTTACTGTTCCTAAAAGTGCTAGTTTGAAATCTGACATTAATGATGAGGCCAAGTTGTAACTTGTGAAAAAATTATCACAAATTACGCTACGACCACTTCCGCGAAATATTCTACATAAATCTTTTACTACACGCTCACCTTGGTGTCTTTCCCTTTGTGCAGATAGTGCTAACCCTGTATATATTTGGCCTTTGATGGGGTATGATGTGACTGCGTCACATACCCACCACACTTTTATCCCATACTTCGCTGGTTTAGATGGTATATACTGGGTTAATCCTGTGCCACCACGATAAGGATATAACTGTTCATCAACGGTTACATGCGAACCTGCAACATAGCATGCTTGTAAATTTCTATTCAATATTGCAAATATATCCGATATTGCTGCTGATTTGTCCATTTCCTTTCGAACTTCTCTCGTTCGTCCGTCGTCAAAGCGAATGAAACGATTGATCGACCGAAATTGTTAGATACTCATTGTTGCACGAAATATTGGATGTGAAGATGTTTTCCATAGTTCCGTAGAGTGTACGTAATTAGAACGCATAACTCCGGCTAGTAATAAAATCCCAAGATATGCTTCTAATTCTGATGTGGTTAATGTTTTCCATGTATGCATGCTTGCTGATTTCGCTGAGTTTGTGACTCGCTCGCGTTCATAAATTTGTTGCGCTTTCCTATTTGTTTCCCGAACAATGATATCAATCATTTCATCAGACATCAACAGCTTGAAGGTCTTTATAATGCTAAGCCCTTCCGTTTTGCGCGAAATCAGGTCTGTGAAGAACAAAAATCCCGCGGCGCAAAGCGATCGAAAACTTTTCAGTCTCCCGCTCAATATAGCCCCGCTGCGCAAAGCGATCGAAAAATTCTCAACTTCTCGCACAATGTAGCGAGAGAGCAAGAACCAATAATGATAAAGCGTGGTGAAAGGATGGGGTAGAGGAGGAGGAGGGGAGAAAGCGAACGTGGGTGTGAACTATTTTTCGGCCATTATCATTTTTGCGCCAACACGGTCGCGTATCGGAGCTTTTCGTCAGAAAGAGATAAACACATACAGCGCGCTCTCTCGAACCCCACTGCGCAAAGCGATCGAAAACTTCTCAAACTCAAACTGCAAACTTATTTCACAGCCCATGGCTGTGAAATATTTCGCATTCAAAATTGTTGCGAATTTATAAATGAAATATTTCGAAATTTTCAGCGCTGATTTTTGGATTGAAATATTTCTTCCGTCGGAATCCAAGCGTTTTCCTTGACATTTCTGCTCGCTTTTTCGATCGCTTTTGGCGGAAAGCGATCGAAAATCCGAGCTACAAAACTGCTCGATTTTGTCGTGCGGGTATATGCGATATCGAGCAGTCGTTAACTGTTTTGACGGTCGTTTATTTTAACAGCCCGCTGCGCCAAGCGACGGAACCCGCTGCGCAAATTCGAGCAGTTTCCAGCGCAGAAAATGCACCAAAATCTGCGCTGGCCAGCGCAGATTTGGCCTGGTCTCCCGCGCTGGACTTCAGCGATTCCCGCGCTGGGTCGAGCAAGATTAGTGCCATCTGCTGGCGAAATGGACGAACTATTTATGGCGGCGGAGCAAAAAAAACGGTCAAAACATTTAAAAATATTGGCGCCCATTTTTTCGTCCGCTGCTTCTACCTCCCTCACCCTGCCTTGCCTTACTTACGCTTCTGCCCGTGCCTTCCGCCGCCGCTGATTGGCTGTTGCGGTGTATGCGTTGATACTCATATGTGCATTGCGGTTGTGTATTGTTATCGGTGGGTGTTAGCATTTATGAATTTGTGTGTGACCTTGAGACGCTGTGGGAGAAGCTGGATTGGGATTCAAAATGTTATCGGTGTATTGATGGTTTATTTTATTTCGTGCCACTGCTGATGAGACCATTCGATGCCCCTGCCAATTGAGGGTGAAGAAGCCTATTTAAAACAAGCGTAGGAGAACGTCTAACACTAATCTAATATTTTTTTAATTTGAACATGTTTGATGCTTCAACGACCTTGTAAGCATCATGAAGCACAGTGTATAGTATCAATAAAATATTTTTTTTAATGTGCCGAAATCCGTCTCGAGTTTTCGGGTCTCGTCACACACACGCACACACACAGCGCGGGGAAAGTGACCGTTCACTCTATCATGTCGCAATTCCCCACCCCACCCGGCGCTAGGAATGAGGATGCGCTATATGATAGCTGATGATTGCGGAAGGGGAGGGGGGGTTTGGTGGAGGGTGCGTGCTTGCGTGCGCGCTTTCGTAGGTGCGTTCTCGCGTGCGCGCGTTCGTAGGTGTCTTATCGCGTGCGCGCGCGTGTGTGTGTGTGTGAGTTTGCGCGCGCGTGTTTGTGTGTTTGTGTGTGTGCGTGCGTTTGGAAACCCCAAAACTATTTGATTCTGATGCGTACATTTTCATCCGCTGCGGCTACAAAGTCCATGCATTTGGATCTCGCTACCTGAGAGACAACACAACTATCGGATTGGCACCATCATCTTTGCGATCGGCTCTGCTGTTGGGGGTATTAAAAAGACACATGATTTAAGCAAACGTGCGTGTGATTTGTTGCACATTTATTTCCAATTCAGCTAGCGGACGCAAGTGGAAACAACATTTTGAATTGAATCCATACAAAAGAGGATTCTGGATTTGTTTATTACGGTGCGCGTATGATGCTGCACCTGTCCGTCCAGAATCTGGTGGCTTGTTGGTTTGGAGTAGTTATCATGACGCCGATTGACCGGCAATGCCTTGGAATGGGTTCGGATCGGTAGGTTCATGTTTTGGTCCAGTGCATTCCGTGCATTTGTCGCGCCACAGCGGTAGCCTGGCAGCAACAAAGTCAAGACAAACTCTTACCCGGGTGTGGACTGCTACGCTAAGTTCTTTTTATTATTACTATTATTATTATTGGCGTAATAGCCAACGCAATCATGCCGGCCTTTTCCGGTCTTGAGTACCACGTAGCCGGAGCCGGTGACTAACCCCTTGCTCCGGTGGACGGTTCATACGCGGTTAGAACCCACGACGGGCATGCTGTTAAGATGTGCGGAACGATAGCGGTGCCGCGGGACCGCTCCTATCCAGCGTGCAATTTGCATACTGCCACACTGTCTCCTGCCCGATGCATACGCTGCAGGCAGGGGGAAGAATGCACCTCCACGATAAAAAACCCCAGTCATGAACCAGCGGTTGACCTAACGGTAGGCGGACTAGGCGGTCGCCGAAGATCTCTAGTCTGTAGTATGCCGTATGTCTATCAGTGGACAGATTATTAGCGACAAGGGGAAGATGGTCGTTAGGGCTCCGTGGCTGGAGAACCATTTGCACCTCCCCTCCCCCCATGGCGACTACAATTTTAGGGCCTGTGACCGATGATCGTAGGAGTCCCATGGCCACCCCCCCTCCCCCCCCCCCATCCGCTGGCAATTTAAGTATACTGTCCAATCTTTCAACATCTGTGTGTCAGTACCCCCTCCTCAGGGACCTCAATTCGTCTTTCCGCCTTTCATGAACACCTTCCTTTCTTTGACCGATGGATCATAACATTCCGGAAGAAATTACTTTTGGCGACAGTTTTACATACACACATGCGCAGGATGCTTAGCATATCTATGTAATCCACAACAGACGAAAGCAAAAGCTTAGTGTTAGAAACGTGTTAGAGCGAATTATGGTTCTGCGCGTTGCACAGCAAACCCTCCATCGTGCGCTAGCGATTCCGTAGTCATTTTTACATTGCATCGATTAAACTCATTGCGCTTTTTTGGTTTGATTTGTAAAAATGCAACTTCATCGCCGCAATGTGTATAAACGGTTTTTTAAGCGCCACAGCAACTCATGAGCATTGTCCACACGCGAGAAAGAGATAGCGCTATGGAGGGAAAAAGCACGGAAGACGGCTGACAGCGATTGGCCGTCTGACGCACCACCACATTCAAACCTTCGACAGCGCGCTCAGGCGAGGGGTATGAGGCGGAGCCAGGGACGGGTAGCTCGACGAGCTGCTCGACAAATGTGCCGTTGGAGAGAAAAGAAAGGCATGATAAAATTCTCCGAACGGCATGATTTCTTCCGTCGCTTTGCGCAGCGGGCACCAAAAGCGATCGAAAAAGCGAGCCGAAATCCCGCACGGCAAAATCGAGCAGTTTTGTAGCTCGGATTTTCGATCGCTTTCCGCCAAAAGCGAGCAGACCCGCTGCGCAAAGCGATCGAAAACTTCTCAAACTCAAACTGCAAACATATTTCACAGCCCATGGCTGTTAAATATTTCGCATTCAAAATTGTTGCAAATTTATAAATGAAATATTTCAAAATTTTCAGCGCTGATTTTTGGATTGAAATATTTCTTCCGTCGGAATCCAAGCGTTTTCGCTGACATTTCTGCTCGCTTTTTCGATCGCTTTTGGCGGAAAGCGATCGAAAATCCCCGCTGCACAAAGCGACGGAAGGCGTTATGGCGTGCTGAGAATTTTATCATGCCTTTCTTTTCTCTCTAACGGCAAATTTGTCGAGCAGCTCGTCGAGCTGCCCGCCCCTGGCTCCGCCTCATACCCCTCGCCTGAGCGCGCTGTCGAAGGTTTGAATGTGTTGGTGCGTCAGACGGCCAATCGCTGTCAGCCGTCGTCCGTGCTTTTTCCCTCCATAGCGCCATCTCTTTCTCGCGTGTGGACAATGCTCATGAGTTGCTGTGGCGCTTAAAAAACCGTTTATACACATTGCGGCGATGAAGTTGCATTTTTACAAATCAAACCAAAAAAGCGCAATGAGTTTAATCGATGCAATGTAAAAATGATTACGGAATCGCTAGCGCACGATGGAGGGTTTGCTGTGCAACGCGCAGAACCATAATTCGCTCTAACACGTTTCTAACACTAAGCTTTTGCTTTCGTCTGCTGTGGATTACATAGATATGCTCCTGCGCATGGTTGTGAGTGTGCGTGTGTATGCAAAACTGTCGCCAAATGTAATTTCTTCCGGAATGTTATGATCCATCGGTCAAAGAAAGGAAGGTGTTCATGAAAGGCGGAAAGACGAATTGAGGTCCCTGAGGAGGGGGGTACTGACACACAGATGTTGAAAGATTGGACAGTATACTTAAATTGCCAGCGGATGGGGGGGGGGGGGAGGGGGGGGTGGCCATGGGACTCCTACGATCATCGGTCACAGGCCCTAAAATTGTAGTCGCCATGGGGGGAGGGGAGGTGCAAATGGTTCTCCAGCCACGGAGCCCTAACGACCATCTTTCCCGGGGCCCTTGTCGCTAATAATCTGTCCACTGATAGACATACGGCATACTACAGACTAGAGATCTTCGGCGACCGCCTAGTCCGCCTACCGTTAGGTCAACCGCTGGTTCATGACTGGGGTTTTTTATCGTGGAGGTGCATTCTTCCCCCTGCCTGCAGCGTATGCATCGGGCAGGAGACAGTGTGGCAGTATGCAAATTGCACGCTGGATAGGAGCGGTCCCGCGGCACCGCTATCGTTCCGCACATCTTAACAGCATGCCCGTCGTGGGTTCTAACCGCGTATGAACCGTCCACCGGAGCAAGGGGTTAGTCACCGGCTCCGGCTACGTGGTACTCAAGTCCTGAAAAGGCCGGCATGATTGCGTTGGCTATTACGCCAATAATAATAATAGTAATAATAAAAAGAACTTAGCGTAGCAGTCCACACCCGGGTAAGAGTTTGTCTTGACTTTGTTGCTGCCAGGCTACCGCTGTGGCGCGACAAATGCACGGAATGCACTCGACCAAAACATGAACCTACCGATCCGAACCCATTCCAAGGCAATGCCGGTCAATCGGCGTCATGATACCGACTGTAAGCCAACAAGCCACCAGATTCTGGACGGACAGGTGCAGCACCATACGCGCACCGTAATAAACAAATCCAGAATCCTCTTTTGTATGGATTCAATTCAAAATGTTGTTTCCACTTGCGTCCGCTAGCTAAATTAGAAATAAATGTGCAACAAATCACACGCACGTTTGCTTAAATCATGTGTCTTTTTAATACCCCCAACAGCAGAGCCGATCGCAAAGATGCCAATGCCAATGGTTGTGTTGTCTCTCAGATAGCGAGATCGAAAATGCGTGGTATTTTGTAGCCGCAGCGGATGAAAATGTACGCATCAGAATCAAATAGTTTTGGGGTTTCCAAACGCACGCACACACAAACACACAAACACGCGCGCGCAAACTCACACACAAACACACACACACACACACACACACACACACACACACACACACACACACACACACACACACACACACACACACACACACACACACACACACACACACACACACACACACACACACACACACACACACACACACACACACACACACACACACACACACACACACACACACACACACACACACACACACACACACACACACACACACACACACACACATACACACACACACACACGCACACATGCATGAACGCGCGCACGCCAGCACGCACGCACGCACACACACACGCACGTACGCGCGCCCGCGAGCATGAAAGCGCGCACGCCAGCACGCACCCACGAAAGCGCGCTCGCGAGCACGCACCCCCGAAGTCGCACAAGCACGCACTACACCCCCGAAGTCGCACAAGCACGCACTACACCCCTCCCCCCCTCCATGATTCCCCCCCCCCCCCCTCCACTCATGATCGATTACGACTACCTTATCGGTAGAACGGTTGGTTCAGCTTTCTTATAGCATCCTCATCCCTAGCGCCGGGCGGGGTGGGGGATCGCGACATGATAGAATGAATGGTCACTTTCCCCGCGCTGTGTGTGTGTGTGACGAGACCCAAAAACTCGAGACGGATTTCGGCACATTAAAAAAATATTTTATTGCCACTATACATCGTGGTACATGATGCTTAGAAGGTCGTTGAAGCATCAAACATGTTCAAATAAAAAAATATTAGATTAGTGTTAGACGTTCTCCTACGCTTGTTTTAAATAGGCTTCTTCACCCTCAATTGGCAGGGGCATCGAATGGTCTCATCAGCAGCGGCACGAAATAAAATAAACCATCAATACACCGATAACACTTTGAATCCCAATCCAGCTTCTCCCACAGCGTCTCAAGGTCACACACAAATTCATAAATGCTAACACCCACCAATAACAATACACAACCGCAATGCACATATGAGTATCAACGCATACACCGCAACAGCCAATCAGCTGGCGGCGGAAGGCACGGGCTGAAGCGCAAGTAAGGCAAGGCAGGGCGAGGGAGGGAGGAGAAGCGGACGAAAAAATGGGCGCCAATTTTTTTAAATTTTTTGACCGTTTGTTTTGCTCCGCCGCCATAAATAGTTCGTCCATTTCGCCAGCAGATGGCGCTAAACTTGCTCGACCCAGCGCAGGAATCGCTGAAGTCCAGCGCGGGAGACCAGGCCAAATTTGCGCTGGCCAGCGCAGATTTTGGTGCATTTTCTGCGCTGGAAACTGCTCGAATTTGCGCAGCGGGAGGAATGAATAACAAATGAACTCGGTTAAACCAAAATGAACTTTAAACGACTATTAAAAAGAGTTCATTTATTCGCGATACCGGCTAATGATAAAGCGTGATAAAGGATGGGGAAGAGGGGATGGAGGGGAAATATAGAACATGGGTGTGAACAAGGTGTGTTTATCAAGGAGGTGAATTGTTAGCGCGTTTTCCGGGCGCCATCATTGAGTATTGTTATGTCAAATCGCATACAATTTTCTATACCCCCCTCCAGCCTTCCCCGATTTTAATACCGGAGCCCCCAGTATTGTTATGTCAAGTCGTGAAATGTCAATTTGCTCTGAAGCACTTCACCTCCTAATATCCATACACCTTGGGTGTGAACTATTTTTCGACCACTATCATTTTTGCGTCAACACTGTCAATGTAGCTAGAGAGCAAAAACCAATAATGGGACCCTTCACGATTCTAGTTAGTTTTTTGTATGGAGTTTGACAGTTGGAGGCTGAAATCATGTAAACACTCCATACAAAACCACACTAAAAACTAGCCTGCAATTTTCAGTCTAGATTATTCTTCCCTCAAAGCTTGAATTATATACGAATAATTGCTCGAAAAATGGCAAAACAAGGTGGTTTACATTTATCCCAAGGTGCATTAAAGAGATCTGATGATGGAATCTAGAATCAAAGTGTATGTAGTCCAGGTGGTCTCATTGCATTTTTTATAACCAAATTTGAATATCACTTTTTGACAGGATGGATGAAAACTTTTGTTCAAACAAGGTTTCTGGAGGCTTGACGAATACACAAAACGCTCTTAAAATCTTCATTCAGAAGCAGAAGCGATAAAAATCAACCTTCTAAATTCATACACCTTGGGATAAGCCCATCTGTTTTTTATACCCACTTAGATAGCTGCTCGAAAACTGCTGTACAATCCAAAAAGCTGAAATTTCAGCCTACCAACTTACAACGGAAAGGGCTCCAATGATTAAGATTTACACCTCGCTTTATCATTATGTTTTCTTGCTCTCTAGCTACATTGCGCGAGAGGTTGAGAAGTTTTCGTAAAACGAACTTGTTGTGTGCTTACTTTCTTTGGGGTCACCAGTTATGGGAGCTTCACACAGTCAACCGTAATACTCGGTGGTTTATCGATCAAAGAGACAGTTTATTTTTTCCTACTTAACTTAACTCTTATTACATATTACTTAGCTCTAGATAAGTTTAGCTCTAGATCAGCTGAAATTTTGATCGATTTGGATTAGCTTAATTCCGATCCCATTTGAATCTCTACATAATAAATGTCAAACGAAAATTTCTTCTATAAATAAAATTAACAAAAATATGTTGGGATGTTGTAATGTCTTAAAAAATCCTCCGTGATATTATGAATAGTCAACACTGAACAGAACCTTTTAGTTTGTTTCTTCATTCATCACTTTCCTAGTTCCGGACACGAATCGTTCTATTTATTAATTTCCTTAGTTTCATATCAGGTGAGATACCTGAAGTCGTTTTGCCAAAGTTGCATTTTGTTGTGAAAACCGAAATTATCATCGATTTCCTGTTATTTTGTGGGAACCATTCGCTTAAGCCGCGGACACACGTCTCTTATTGCACACTGCAGACGCAGTCCGTTTTGGCGTTAGCTATTGCGGTACTGGGCAGTGCGTGTGTGTATCGAAACTATACTTGTCTAGACGGTGACGAGTGTTCGTCACAATGTTTATACCGGTTACCAAAGTCTACTGATAGCTCTACAACAACAAATTGTTACTTCAAAAAGAAACAAAAAAGCCTCTGGAAGCCTGTGATTAATTTTTTTTATTCAGAAGTAACGGTCCAAAAAGGCCATATTGCTTAAGAGTAAAAAATACAAAGGTAGTTCATGGCACTACAATCCATATTGGCAAGGAGACATTTCCTTCTCGGAGCCATGGAAGGGCACCTTATCCCGGGTGTACTCGGACGGTTTGGTTTTGATCAATCCGATCCATGATTTTTGGTCCTATAAGCGTGGCGAAGGTTTACATCATTCGGTTTTCGAGGATGTCTATTCCAGTTCAATATTGCAAATTGCATTGCGGGGGTCTGTATCGTTTGGAATCCAGGCATTTCGTTAAATCCATCCATCCGAAGTGGTCCGAGTGTAGTCCAGTTTAGTGGCCCAAATCGCATTGCGAGGGTCTGTATCGTTGTAGTCCTTTCCATCAGTGGTCCGAGTGACATGGCAGGGGTCTGTATTGTTCCAGTTATCTAATAAATCCTTGCAAGAACATCGTTCAAGCAACGATCTTCTGTCTGCCGTCAATGCGGATTACTCAGCCATACACATTGCACTCATTCATTCTTACATTCATGCATACATTCATCCATCACAAACATACAAGCGATGTACAACATGTAACACATAGACAAACAAGAGGAAATAACATAAGATGCAAGATTGCTGTTGCCAACAATGTTGGTTGGTTCACAGACATTTTGCTTAAGGAAAGTCACACAGTTAAGCCGTGTTCTCTACAGAAATCGAATATGGCCCTTAGGAATTCCCAGTCCGATGCCGCTAATATATCCCGATTCAGAATATCAGTACATTTTCCCAGTTTTTCGACCGCATCCAGCAAGGCAGGTCGAGCAGACTCGTATTCCACGCAGGACCACAAAAGATGATCCATGTCGTGGAATCCAACCCCGCAGCCACATACCTTGGAGTCGACCAGTCCTATACGCTGGAGATGTGCACCCAATGCGAAATGATTAGACCTAAGTCTAGACATCATTCGAATGAACGCACGATCGCCAGGAGTGTTATGGAACCAAGGCTTCAAGCTTACACGAGGAGTGATTGTATACAGAAACCTTCCGAGTTCATCCGAGTCCCACAGATTGATCCGCAGGGCATGCACTTATCAATAATAAGGCATAAAAGATTGCGTCGAGCTCCGCTACATATACTGAGCATGGTTGGCGTAATTTAAAGAATGCTTCGGAGCACGTGTTGTATACACCAAATCCAATGCCCTGCTCTGATGAGGATCCGTCAGTATAAAAAGGGTTACTGTTAGCATGGCCATGTTTCTCCACAAATTTGCTGGGAATTGTCATCCGGCGAAGGTTATCGGGGATACATTTAATTTCCTCCTTCAATGAGGTATCTACACTTCAAATGGAACTGCAAGACTCTGGTAAGCTGGCACTAGTTATACTTTGATAAGTACTAGGGTGCACCTGTAAAGAAACAAAATCATGATAGACCTTCATGATTTTGCATTTAGAACCTATCTCTTACAGTGTTTCAAAGTTCTCGATTATCAAGGGATTTGATACTGTAGAGCGGACGAAAAGGCGAAGCGATAGTAGCTCAAAACGTAGCTTTAGCGGCATCACTCCGGACATCACTTCGAGTGACATGTTATGAGTCGACTTCATGCTACCTAGCGCGATTCTAAGACAGCGATACTGAATCCTCTCAAGTCGGATTAAATGCGACTTGGCTGCCCAGTGGAAGCATATGGAACCATACTCCAAGACGGACAGTATCGTTGTCTTATATAGGTTAAGGACGTCTTTGGGGTGTGCACCCCACCAGAGTCCGGTAATCGTTCTGAGAAAATTGGTTCTTCTTGTACACTTCTGTACCAGATAGTCAATATGTGTCCTCCATACATTCTTGATATCAAACCAAACTCCTAGGTATCGAAAAGATCTGGCAATGGATATCTTTTTACCATATAAAAAGATATCGACCTTTGGGTCAACCAAATTCAAGCGTCTATTACTCTCAGTGTTGTAAAAGAAAGAGAATATCAGGATTTCCGTTTTCTCTGGAGAAAACTCGATACCTAGGTTTGTGGCACACACTTCAAAATTGTTGAGTGTGGTTTGCAAAGGACTTTGAAGGTCGGTGATGTTGTTGCTGGCGACTGAAACAACACCGTCGTCCGCCAATTGCCTAAGGCTACAGCCAGGTGCAAGGCAAGTTTCTATATCGTTGACATAAAAATTGTACAACAAGGGGCTCAAACAGGACCCTTGTGGCAGTCCATAAAAGCTAACTCTCCGAATTTTCATGTAGGCATTATCGAAATTCATTGCCTTTTCCGAAAGGAGGTTGAATAAGATGTTATTCAGTCTTGGGGTTAAGCACGCAGATTCTAACTTTTGACACAGAACATTGACTGATACTAAGTCAAAAGCCCCCTTGATGTCAAGAAATACAGATGCCATCATTTCTTTACGAGAATGAGCCATCTCGATTTCGGACACAAGCAGCGCCAAGCAATCGTTGGTACCCTTGCCTTTGCGAAAGCCAAATTGGGTACTTGACAAGAGGCCTTTGGATTCAAGCCAATTGTCCAGACTAAAAAGAATCATTTTCTCAAATAATTTTCGCAGACAAGATAACATTGCTATCGGTCGATATGAGTTGTATTCTGATGCCGGTTTACCAGGTTTCAAAAGGGTGACTACTTTCACTTCTCTCCACTCCAACGGGACGGTGTTAAGTTCCAACATAATGTTGAATAATCTCAACAGCCGTTTCCTCGCCAGATCTGGCAGATTATGGAGCAATTTGTTCCGAATCTGATCCAGTCCTGGAGACTGGAATTGTTGCTGGAGTACAGAGCAAGCGATAGCTCAACCATTGAGAACGGTGAATCCATTTGCGGATCACTCCCATGAGCACTCTGTTGAAATGGTGGTGCTTGAGCGAAATCAGGGCAGACTTTTTGTGCAAATGGCTCTAGCCATGCCCCAGAAACCCTTTCGCTCTCGTTTGTTGCTTTGCTGTTGCGCATCCTTTTCGCCATGCTCTGAAGCTCCGTTAGCGAAGTGGAAGGCTTGAGGTTTTTGACATACCTCGGCCAGTATGACCTTTTTTTTGCTTTAAGCAAGTTTTTGCACCTACGCTCCAGGCCTCTATAATGAATGTATAGATCCATGGAACCGGTGTCTCTATACCTGGCAAAAGCCTTCCGCTTCGCTGAGAATGCTGCTTTACAATCCGCGTCCCACCAAGGAGTGGGTGGTCTTTTAAAAATCCTTGCCTGGGGGTCGGCCTCGTTTGGGCACCGAGGGCGCACTCGTTTATCGCCATAACGAGATTTGTATACTCTTCATTTACGGAGAAACTGGGTTCTACGCGGATTAGCAAAGCGGTCATTTGGTTGCCGTATTTCGTCCAGTCGATGTTCCTCGTTAAGTCACAATTAGCGGGGACTTGATCGACTGTGCGACTCCTCTTGATAATCGAGATCTTTATTAGCAGATGGTCGCTACCAAGCGGGTCTTGGATTACCTTCCACATAGAATCCAGCCCTAAAGACGACGAACAAAGAGAAAGGTCTGTTGCGCTGGGTCGTGCCATAGGTGAGGGCACCCTAGTTGCTTCACCAGAGTTTAGAATTGTCAAACTGTGTGTGTCGCAAATATCCCTAATGATTGGTGCACGATTATCGTCATGCGTGCAACCCCAATCTGATCCATGGGCGTTAAAGTCGCCCAGGATGAAAAATGGTTTTGATAGTACCGTTACTACTGTTAAGATCCTTGTTGATCTTCTTTGGATCCAGATTGGCTCCCGATGGGATATAAATTGAGGCAATAGAAACGTCAAGATCCCCTAGCTTTGCCTGGATCGCGACGTATTCGATTAGCTCGGGTGTGGGGAGGGGTATTCTGCTGAAGCTGTGACTGCTACGAATACCAATTAACACTCCCCTACCACACCTATCGCTAGTTGGATCATGTCGATCTTTACGAATAATATTATATCCCGGGAAGGTAATAATTTTATCGGGTGGGAGCCAAGTTTCACTTAGGGCAAATGCATTACAATTATATTGCCCTAGCAATACCTTAAAATAATCTATTTTTCCCAAAAAACTTCTGCAGTTCCATTGTAGTGTAGTAGTCATTGGAGGCATTAATCATCCAAACGGACCATCATACTTAGACATGGCCATTTTGATAACCATTGCCTGACCATTCCTCTTAGGAAAGGAAATACCAGGGGAATCAATCCGGTAAGGGGTTCCGGGAGGTGGAGGGAGTCAAGGAGAGAGTGTAAAATCTCTGTCAGGCTTGGGAAGGATGGCCTGGAGAAAGATCTGGGTTCGCTAGGGAACGCCAGATTGCTGGGATTGGAAGGGTTACGGGAACGTGGATGGGTGCGAGCGTCACGGGGGGGTTTGGAGTCCTGAGGTTGGCGTGGGGTCGCGTTGTCGTGACGTCGAGGTGCCTTTTTGGGTGAAGCTTTACTAATTTTTTTTATTGTCTTTTTGTTTGGTACCCGTGTTGTATGCAATCTTTTAACTCCATTTAATGGTGCCAGATTGGGCAACGGTTCATTACCCTCCAATAGGGAAAGGTTATCGAACGGATTCACACTTGAGGTGGACTTCAAAACATCGGCGTACAATCCTCTTGTATTCTGCAAGACGGCCCGTTTGTGTTCTGATTGTTTTTTTCGGTACACAGAACACAACGACATTTCATGCCATTCCTGCTTGCAGTGAATGCATTTCTGAGTTTCGGCCTTGCATTCGGATGTTGAGTGCGATCCCTTGCATTTGCCACACTTCACGGAGTTTGTGCAGTAAGGCTCTGAATGTCCAATCTGGCTATATTTTGTGCAGCATGCTATTTTTTGTACAAATGGTCGACGGATGGGCACTCTGAGTCCTTCAATGTACAGCATGTTTGGCAGGACTGTACCCTCGAAGGTGATCCGGAGTGAGGAAGTCTCACGGAACACCTTCTTTCCATCGACCGCACTTGAAGCGTAACGTTTTTTAACTTCAAGGACCTTTACCCAAGGGGAGGATTGGTGCAGAAAAGCCCCTTGTCCGTACTTTAGGATCTCCTCTAAAGGGTAATCTAAGTCATCAATGACACCGACGACTTCGACCAATCCACCGGGAATATATACCCGGTAATCTTCCGTATAGGACGGATCGGCCGCAATAGCATTGGCTTGCATCCGGTCTTTTGCGGTGACCCGCAGCTTGTTTGGACGCGGGCGAATAATGTCTAAGACACCAGGATAATTTTTATAAACAGATGCCGTAATTGCTTTTACATCGAGCTGTTTATTTTTCGGCATGAAAAATACATCATGTATCCCGTTATAAGATGCGGGATACGCTCGGAATCTGGGATGCCCCTTCAACGATCACGGGACGTTGAAGGTAAGGGTTCGTTACTAGCCTTTTTTTCGCATTCTGTCCTGGATCAGAACTTTTTCGCTTCACTGTAGTAAAGCCCTTCTCCGATTCATCCATCGGCTCCGCCTCCATGAGAGAGTCGGAGCGAGGGAAAGAAACCCAACTGTGTGACGAGAAAGGATAGGTAAACAAGAGAGGATCACTTACCACAAATAGACACACGAGAGCGAGAGTACACGACGAACGAGGGCTACGCACCTGTCCGACGAATGCGCTCTACACTCACAAACCTACACTACAGTACACACGCAGCACGTATACACGCGCTGCACACAACTCTACGCACTACACACTGTACGCACAGATCGCTTCCGTTCGTTCTCGCACGTATTCCCTTGCAGTGCGTATGGTCGAGGTCAGTGGCTTGTTGTCCGGCAAAGAATCCATCCACTTGGAGCGCGTATCGATCACGTCTGATTCGCTTCGTGGTTGGGGACAGAATGAGCCTGTGATTAATCGGTGTTTAAAATATTTTTTTGGCTTAAATTTTTGTAGTGGAGGGGCGAAAATGTGATATTCCCTCGCATGACTAGACTTGATGGAAACTCCACACATATTTAATGTTTGCATGTACAACTTGCATTAAATTAAAAGTACAAAGATAAAATACGACCATTTGTTCGAAGGATAAGTGTGTTACAAAAATCTTGTTCGCTACTAATGCTCCCGTTAGCTGGTCTGGCGAGCAATCATTCCCCAGCCCTGCCGAATTGCTGTTACTAACGCACAGACACGCTAGCCGGACTGTCTGTAGTAACGAGGATCACAATTTTGACAGGTTGTGTCATAATAAAAATAATCTATGATTAAAACCTGAAGCTAGTATAGCGAGTGATATTGTATAGAGAGTTTACATGATTTCAGTCGCCAACAATCAAACTCCATATTCTGACTAGTTTCGAGAAAGCTAGCAGTATTCGTACATTTTAAAATTGAGAATCAAATTTCCGACTTGTATTGTGCAAGCCTAGTCAGTGCTATTACTATCCTCGTCAGTTTACACCCATTTGCTGATACTAATTATCATAACACAGAGTGAATTAGTATCTAGTTAAAGAATAGAATTAATCTTTTTTTCTTATTTTAATAAACCCCTGTAAATAAATTCTCTTTCTATAAAGCTCATATCTTTTTAAAATTTACTTATGTTGTCATTTTTTCCATTCACTTTACAGACTAATTCATCTTATGAAAAGCAGATTAACGTAAAAGAAGGTGGAATATGCCAGTCACATCAACGTACTCGTCTAGTGGTAGTCGATACATTCAACCACCTGCAAGCCAATTCTCAAAATCAAGTTTCTCCGATCGTGTATACTACTCACCGCTATTGAACAGTACTAAGACTAGCAGTTTTCGAAACAGTAGTCTTTATCGCAACAGTATGTAAATGTTTGATTCATGTTTTTTTTTCAATTTAACCTTTACGGAAAGAGTGTGACTAATCTCAACTAACAAATATACCGACTATTTTACAAAATAAAATTATTGTCATTCTTTTGTAAGTATAGAACTGAGCATTAATAGAAAAATCTCAAGTGTTCATATGGGCCCTACAACTCATTCTGGCAGTCTGGTGGTACAGTAGTTAATTTAAACGACTTAGTTGTCGTAAGTCATGGGTTAAAGGGTAAAATAGACCGTCTCTCCGTAGCAAGGACTGCGTGACTATCCGACAGCGTGGATCTAAACAAAATGTCGAAAGTCCGTATAAGTCGGCATTTCTGCGAACGACATTATGCCCCATTTTTGGCATAAAGAAGAGCCACCACCACAACATTGAAGCGAAAATGTTTGATACATATCTAATAAATTGTTGTAAACAAAAAGAATCGCTAATATTTTTCCACAAAAACAAAAGCACTGACACACAACATTCCACAACGGGATCGCTGTCGAACACCTTCTTATGGCACATGAGTCCGGTATCCTCATGACATACTCCAGCCATCGTATCCTGTGAGCCTTCGCCACCGTAACGATGTTCGATTCGCCATACAGCTCAGCAAGCTAGTGGTTCATCCTTCTCCTCCACGCTCCATGCTCGAACACAACGCCAAAGATGGTCCGGAGGATGCGTCGCTCAAACATGCCCGAGCGTTTGCATCCTCCGCTCGAATGGTCCAGGACTCGTATCCATAGATGACCACCGGGCGAATCAATGCGCGATATATCTCACATTTCGTGCGGGTTTGAAGTCTTCTGGATATCAGCAGTCGGTGAAGCGCATAGTATGCCCGATTCTTTGGACAATGCGTCTCCGGATTTCACTGCTGATGTTGTTGTCCGAAGTAACGACCAGTCTGAGAAAGCAAAACTCCTTTAATACCTCGAGATTGCCGCCGTCATCTAATACACTACTTCCCAGATGGTCTGAGTCATCGGCGAGCAGGTACTTTGTCTTCGTCGCATTGATTCTCAATCCATTTCATGCTGCTTCGCGTTTGAGTCCTCACAAACCTTCGCTGTTTTCATGCCGATGATGTCGTTGTCTAGCCCCACGCCTCGAATGACACCTTCTAGGACAATGTTGAAGAGCAGACAGGAGAGTCCGTCACGTTGCCTCAGACCCCTGTGAGATTCGAACGATTCCGACGTCTTGGCTGCCGCTTGGTAGATGCAAAAGAAATTTGTGGCGAGGGGCACAAATCTACAAAACAGGATCTTGTAGGCGGCATTGAGGACTGTGATGGCTCAAAAGTTTGAGCAATCCAGCCTGTTGCCCATTTTGTAGACTGGGTGGATGACACCCATCTTTCACTCTTCCTGTAGATCTTCCCCGTCATGCAATTGACAGCGATTTGCGAGGGCGCGTGACGGCCAAGCTACACGTACCGGACGACATCGGACGATGCTATAAATCCGTTAACGCCAACTGTCAAATCTCTTACAAAACCGGCCCGCTGTGATCCGACACGGCCCGGCCCGACGCGAATCTCTTGTCTGCGGTCCTACGTTTTATGGCATCGTCCGATGTCGTCCGGTACGTGTAGCTTGGCCGTGAGGGCTTGCACGCCTTACAAGTTCACAGCCCCAGAGCCCAGCTGCATTAAAGATCTTGCGTACCTAGGAAGTTTTTTCACTCCTACTTTTAGCAGTTATGATTATAGCACCCCGAGAGCAGGTATAACAGTGCGATTGGTAGCATAAGAAACACATGAATTTTGACATTTTATTTTGCAAACACCCACAAATATTTATAAAGCGATCTTATCGTTGAACAACACTGAAAAAAAATTATGAATAAAAAAAAAAAATTTTAAAATACCATAAGATTTCGAGCAGATGATACTACTCGCAACCCTCGCAATGTTTGACGGGTCCGTCTTTCAAATTTTCATTATCAGCTGATGCATTCCCAAGTGCCACAAATCCATTAAACGACCACTAAACGGATTCGAAACGACCCGCTGCGCAAAGCGATCGAAAACTTCTCAAACTCAAACTGCAAACATATTTCACAGCCCATGGCTGTTAAATATTTCGCATTCAAAATTGTTGCAAATTTATAAATGAAATATTTCAAAATTTTCAGCGCTGATTTTTGGATTGAAATATTTCTTCCGTCGGAATCCAAGCGTTTTCGCTGACATTTCTGCTCGCTTTTTCGATCGCTTTTGGCGGAAAGCGATCGAAAATCCCCGCTGCACAAAGCGACGGAAGGCGTTATGGCGTGCTGAGAATTTTATCATGCCTTTCTTTTCTCTCTAACGGCAAATTTGTCGAGCAGCTCGTCGAGCTGCCCGCCCCTGGCTCCGCCTCATACCCCTCGCCTGAGCGCGCTGTCGAAGGTTTGAATGTGTTGGTGCGTCAGACGGCCAATCGCTGTCAGCCGTCGTCCGTGCTTTTTCCCTCCATAGCGCCATCTCTTTCTCGCGTGTGGACAATGCTCATGAGTTGCTGTGGCGCTTAAAAAACCGTTTATACACATTGCGGCGATGAAGTTGCATTTTTACAAATCAAACCAAAAAAGCGCAATGAGTTTAATCGATGCAATGTAAAAATGATTACGGAATCGCTAGCGCACGATGGAGGGTTTGCTGTGCAACGCGCAGAACCATAATTCGCTCTAACACGTTTCTAACACTAAGCTTTTGCTTTCGTCTGCTGTGGATTACATAGATATGCTCCTGCGCATGGTTGTGAGTGTGCGTGTGTATGCAAAACTGTCGCCAAATGTAATTTCTTCCGGAATGTTATGATCCATCGGTCAAAGAAAGGAAGGTGTTCATGAAAGGCGGAAAGACGAATTGAGGTCCCTGAGGAGGGGGTACTGACACACAGATGTTGAAAGATTGGACAGTATACTTAAATTGCCAGCGGATGGGGGGGGGGGGGGTGGCCATGGGACTCCTACGATCATCGGTCACAGGCCCTAAAATTGTAGTCGCCATGGGGGGAGGGGAGGTGCAAATGGTTCTCCAGCCACGGAGCCCTAACGACCATCTTTCCCGGGGCCCTTGTCGCTAATAATCTGTCCACTGATAGACATACGGCATACTACAGACTAGAGATCTTCGGCGACCGCCTAGTCCGCCTACCGTTAGGTCAACCGCTGGTTCATGACTGGGGTTTTTTATCGTGGAGGTGCATTCTTCCCCCTGCCTGCAGCGTATGCATCGGGCAGGAGACAGTGTGGCAGTATGCAAATTGCACGCTGGATAGGAGCGGTCCCGCGGCACCGCTATCGTTCCGCACATCTTAACAGCATGCCCGTCGTGGGTTCTAACCGCGTATGAACCGTCCACCGGAGCAAGGGGTTAGTCACCGGCTCCGGCTACGTGGTACTCAAGTCCTGAAAAGGCCGGCATGATTGCGTTGGCTATTACGCCAATAATAATAATAGTAATAATAAAAAGAACTTAGCGTAGCAGTCCACACCCGGGTAAGAGTTTGTCTTGACTTTGTTGCTGCCAGGCTACCGCTGTGGCGCGACAAATGCACGGAATGCACTCGACCAAAACATGAACCTACCGATCCGAACCCATTCCAAGGCAATGCCGGTCAATCGGCGTCATGATACCGACTGTAAGCCAACAAGCCACCAGATTCTGGACGGACAGGTGCAGCACCATACGCGCACCGTAATAAACAAATCCAGAATCCTCTTTTGTATGGATTCAATTCAAAATGTTGTTTCCACTTGCGTCCGCTAGCTAAATTAGAAATAAATGTGCAACAAATCACACGCACGTTTGCTTAAATCATGTGTCTTTTTAATACCCCCAACAGCAGAGCCGATCGCAAAGATGCCAATGCCAATGGTTGTGTTGTCTCTCAGATAGCGAGATCGAAAATGCGTGGTATTTTGTAGCCGCAGCGGATGAAAATGTACGCATCAGAATCAAATAGTTTTGGGGTTTCCAAACGCACGCACACACAAACACACAAACACGCGCGCGCAAACTCACACACAAACACACACACACACACACACACACACACACACACACACACACACACACACACACACACACACACACACACACACACACACACACACACACACACACACACACACACACACACACACACACACACACACACACACACACACACACACACACACACACACACACACACACACACACACACACACACACACACATACACACACACACACACGCACACATGCATGAACGCGCGCACGCCAGCACGCACGCACGCACACACACACGCACGTACGCGCGCCCGCGAGCATGAAAGCGCGCACGCCAGCACGCACCCACGAAAGCGCGCTCGCGAGCACGCACCCCCGAAGTCGCACAAGCACGCACTACACCCCCGAAGTCGCACAAGCACGCACTACACCCCTCCCCCCCCCACTCATGATTCCCCCCCCCCCCCCTCCACTCATGATCGATTACGACTACCTTATCGGTAGAACGGTTGGTTCAGCTTTCTTATAGCATCCTCATCCCTAGCGCCGGGCGGGGTGGGGGATCGCGACATGATAGAATGAATGGTCACTTTCCCCGCGCTGTGTGTGTGTGTGACGAGACCCAAAAACTCGAGACGGATTTCGGCACATTAAAAAAATATTTTATTGCCACTATACATCGTGGTACATGATGCTTAGAAGGTCGTTGAAGCATCAAACATGTTCAAATAAAAAAAATATTAGATTAGTGTTAGACGTTCTCCTACGCTTGTTTTAAATAGGCTTCTTCACCCTCAATTGGCAGGGGCATCGAATGGTCTCATCAGCAGCGGCACGAAATAAAATAAACCATCAATACACCGATAACACTTTGAATCCCAATCCAGCTTCTCCCACAGCGTCTCAAGGTCACACACAAATTCATAAATGCTAACACCCACCAATAACAATACACAACCGCAATGCACATATGAGTATCAACGCATACACCGCAACAGCCAATCAGCTGGCGGCGGAAGGCACGGGCTGAAGCGCAAGTAAGGCAAGGCAGGGCGAGGGAGGGAGGAGAAGCGGACGAAAAAATGGGCGCCAATTTTTTTAAATTTTTTGACCGTTTGTTTTGCTCCGCCGCCATAAATAGTTCGTCCATTTCGCCAGCAGATGGCGCTAAACTTGCTCGACCCAGCGCAGGAATCGCTGAAGTCCAGCGCGGGAGACCAGGCCAAATTTGCGCTGGCCAGCGCAGATTTTGGTGCATTTTCTGCGCTGGAAACTGCTCGAATTTGCGCAGCGGGGACTCAAGCGCTCTACCTAAACGGAATACCCGCACGACAAAATCGAGCAGTTTTGTAGCTCGGATTTTCCATCGCTTTCCGCCAAACGCGATCGAAAAAGCGAGCAGAAATCCCGCTGCGCAAAGCGATCGAAAACTTCTCAAACTCAAACTGCAAACATATTTCACAGCCCATAACTTTTTTTAACAGTCGTTTAAAGTTCATTTTGGTTTAACCGAGTTCATTTGTTGTTCATTCCTGTTAAAATAAACGACCGTCAAAACAGTTAACGACTGCTCGATATCGCATATAGGCAAACACCCCGCTGCGCAAATTCGAGCAGTTTCCTGCGCAGAAAATGTACCAAATTCTGCGCTGGCCAGCGCAGATTTTGGCCCGATCCCCGCGCTGGACTTCAGCGATTCCCGCGCTGGGTCGAGCAAGATTAGCGCCATCTGTTGGCGAAATGGACGAACTATTTATGGTGGCGGAGCAAAAAAAACGGTCAAAAAATTTAAAAATATTGGCACCTATTTTTTCGTCCGCTGCTTCTACCTCCCTCACCCTGCCTTGCTTTACTTACGCTTCTGCCCGTGCCTTCCGCCGCCGCTGATTGGCTGTTGCGGTGTATGCGTTGATACTCATATGTGCATTGCGGTTGTGTATTGTTATCGGTGGGTGTTAGCATTTATGAATTTGTGTGTGACCTTGAGACGCTGTGGGAGAAGCTGGATTGGGATTCAAAATGTTATCGGTGTATTGATGGTTTATTTTATTTCGTGCCACTGCTGATGAGACCATTCGATGCCCCTGCCAATTGAGGGTGAAGAAGCCTATTTAAAACAAACGTAGGAGAACGTCTAACACTAATCTAATATTTTTTTTATTTGAACATGTTTGATGCTTCAACGACCTTCTAAGCATCATGTAGCACAGTGTATAGTGGCAATCAAATATTTTTTTTAATGTGCCGAAATCTGTCTCGCGTTTTCAGGTCTCGTCACACACACGCACACACACAGCGCGGGGAAAGTGACCGTTCACTCTATCATGTCGCAATTCCCCACCCCACCCGGCACTAGGGATGAGGATGCGCTATATGATAGCTGATGATTGCGGAAGGGGAGGGGGGGTTTGGTGGAGAGTGCGTGCTTGCGTGCGCGCTTTCGTAGGTGCGTTCTCGCGTGCGCGCGTTCGTAGGTGTCTTATCGCGTGCGCGCGCGTGTGTGTGAGTGAGTTTGCGCGCGCGTGTTTGTGTGTTTGTGTGTGTGCGTGCGTTTGGAAACCCCAAAACTATTTGATTCTGATGCGTACATTTTCATCCGCTGCGGCTACAAAGTCCATGCATTTTCGATCTCGCTATCTGAGAGACAACACAACTATCGGATTGGCACCATCATCTTTGCGATCGGCTCTGCTGTTGGGGGTATTAAAAAGACACACGATCTAAGCAAACGTGCGTATGATATGTTGCACATTTATTTCCAATTCAGCTAGCGGACGCAAGTGGAAACAACATTTTGAATTGAATCCATACAAAAGAGGATTCCGGATTTGTTTATTACGGTGCGCGTATGATGCTGCACCTGTCCGTCCAGAATCTGGTGGCTTGTTGGTTTGGAGTAGTTATCATGACGCCGATTGACCGGCAATGCCTTGGAATGGGTTCGGATCGGTAGGTTCATGTTTTGATCGAGTGCATTCCGTCGCGTCACAGCGGAAGACCAGGCAGCACCAAAGTCAAAACAAAAACCTTCCCCGAGTGTGGACTGCTATGCTAAGTTCTTCTTCTTATTGTTATTCTTATTATTGGCGTAATGGCCTACGCGATCATGCCGGTCTTTTCAGGACTTGAGTACCACGTAGCCAGATAGTCACCTCTTGCTACGGCGGACGGTTCATACGAGATTAGAACCCACGACGGGCATGCAGATGTCCGGAATGATGGCGGTGCCGCGGGACCGCTCCTATCCAGTGTGCAATTTGCATACTGCCACACTGTCTCCTGCCCGATGCATACGCAGCAGGCAGGGGGAAGGATGCACCATAAAAAAACACCGTCATGAACCAGCGGTGGATCTAACGGTAGGCGGACTAGGCGTTCGCCGAAGATCTCTAGTCTGTAGTATGCCGTATGTCTATCAGTGGACAGATTATTAGCGACAAGGGCCCCGGGAAAGATGGTCGTTAGGGCTCCGTGGCTGGAGAACCATTTGCACCTCCCCTCCCCCCATGGCGACTACAATTTTAGGGCCTGTGACCGATGATCGTAGGAGTCCCATTGCCACCCCCCCCCCCCCCCCACCCCATCCGCTGGCAATTTAAGTATACTGTTCAATCTTCCTACATCTGTGTGTCAGTACCCCCTCCTCAGGGGCCTCAATTCGTCTTTCCGCCTTTCATGAACACCTTCCTTTCTTTGACCGATGGATCATAACATTCCGGAAGAAATTACTTTTGGCGACAGTTTTACATACACACATGCGCAGGATGCTTAGCATATCTATGTAATCCACAACAGACGAAAGCAAAAGCTTAGTGTTAGAAACGTGTTGGAGCGAATTATGGTTCTGCGCGTTGCACAGCAAACCCTCCATCGTGCGCTAGCGATTCCGTAGTCATTTTTACATTGCATCGATTAAACTCATTGCGCTTTTTTGGTTTGATTTGTAAAAATGCAACTTCATCGCCGCAATGTGTATAAACGGTTTTTTAAGCGCCACAGCAACTCATGAGCATTGTCCACACGCGAGAAAGAGATGGCGCTATGGAGGGAAAAAGCACGGACGACGGCTGACAGCGATTGGCCGTCTGACGCACCAACACATTCAAACCTTCGACAGCGCGCTCAGGCGAGGGGTATGAGGCGGAGCCAGGGGCGGGCAGCTCGACGAGCTGCTCGACAAATTTGCCGTTGGAGAGAAAAGGAAGGCATGATAAAATTCTCCGAACGGCATGATTTCTTCCGTCGCTTTGCGCAGCGGGACGGGGAAAAAATTCGAGCAGTATAATTAAACGACTGTTAGTTTATATCGCATACGCTCTTGACAGTCGTTTGTTTAACGGCGGCATAGGACCAGTCGTTAAAATTAACAAATGAACTCAATGCGTTCGCGATGCCAAATTCTAGCAATTTTGAACGACTCTGGTTAATTTTTAACGACTGTTAATTTTAAACCAATTCTTTCGCGATACCAGCTCATGGCTGTGAAATATTTCGCATTCGAAATTGTTGCAAATTTATCAATGAAATATTTCGAAATTTCAGCGCTGATTTTTGGATTGAAATATTTCTTCCGTCGGAATCCAAGCGTTTTCCTTGACATTTCTGCTCGCTTTTTCGATCGCCCGCACGACAAAATCGAGCAGTTTTGTAGCTCGGATTTTCGATCGCTTTCCGCCAAAAGCGATCGGAAAAGCGAGCAGAAATGTCAGGGAAAACGCTTGGATTCCGACGGAAGAAATATTTCAATCCAAAAATCAGCGCTGAAAATTTCGAAATATTTCATTTATGATCATTCATTTCATTTATTTCATTTCATGAGCTGGTATTGCGAAAGAATTGGTTTAAAATTAACAGTCGTTAAAAATTGCTAGAATTTGGCATCGCGAACGCATTGAGTTCATTTGTTAATTTTAACGACTGGTCCTATGCCGCCGTTAAACAAATGACTGTCAAGAGCGTATGCGATATAAACTAACAGTCGTTTAATTATACTGCTCGAATTTTTTCCCCGTGTTTGCCTATATGCGATATCGAGCAGTCGTTAACTGTTTTAACGGTCGTTTATTTTAACAGGAATGTACAACAAATGAACTCGGTTAAACCAAAATGAACTTTAAACGACTGTTAAAAAGAGTTATGGGCTGTGAAATATGTTTGCAGTTTGAGTTTGAGAAGTTTTCGATCGCTTTGCGCAGCGGGGCACGACAAAATCGAGCAGTTTTGTAGCTCGGATTTTCGATCACTTTCCGCTAAAAGCGCGCTTTTAGCGGAAAGTGATCGAAAATCCGAGCTACAAAACTGCTCGATTTTGTCGTGCGGGATCCCGCTGCGCAAAGCGATCGAAAACTTCTCCAACTCAAACTGCAACCATATTTCACAGCCCACCCGCTGCGCAAAGCGATCCAAAAACTTCTCCAACTCAAACTGCATACATATTTCACAGCCCATGGCTGTTAAATATTTCGCATTCAAAATTGTTGCAAATTTATAAATGAAATATTTCAAAATTTTCAGCGCTGATTTTTGGATTGAAATATTTCTTCCGTCGGAATCCAAGCGTTTTCCCTGACATTTCTGCTCGCTTTTTCGATCACTTTTGGCGGAAAGCGATCGAAAATCCGAGCTACAAAACTGCTCGATTTTGTAGTGCGGGGACCCGCACGACAAAATCGAGCAGTTTTGTAGCTCGGATTTTCGATCGCTTTCCGCCAAAAGCGATCGAAAAAGCGAGCAGAAATGTCAGGAAAAACGCTTGGATTCCGATCGAAGAAATATTTCAATCCAAAAATTTCAGCGCTGAAAATTTCGAAATATTTCATTTATAAATTTGCAACAATTTTGAATGCGAAATATTTCACAGCCATGCGCTGTGAAATATGTTTGCAGTTTGAGTTTGAGAAGTTTTCGATCGCTTTGCGCAGCGGGGATGTCAGGAAAAACGCTTGGATTCCGATCGAAAAAATATTTCAATCCAAAAATTTCAGTGCAGAAAATTTTGAAATATTTCATTTATAAATTTGCAACAATTTTGAATGCGAAATATTTCACAGCCATGAGCCGGCATCGCGAATAAATGAACACATTTTAACAGTCGTTTAAAGTTCATTTTGGTTTAACCGAGTTCATTTGTTGTTCATTCCTGTTAAAATAAACGACCGTCAAAACAGTTAACGACTGCTCGATATCGCATATAGGCAAACACGGGTAAAAAAATCGAGCAGTATAATTAAACGACTGTTAATTTGTATCGCATACGCTCTTGACAGTCGTTTGTTTAACGACGGCATAGGACCAGTCGTTAAAATTAACAAATGAACTCAATGCGTTCGCGATGCCAAATTCTAGCAATTTTTAACGACTCTGGTTAATTTTTAACGACTGTTAATTTTAAACCAATTCTTTCGCGATACCAGCTATGGGCTGTGAAATATCTTTGCAGTTTGAGTTGGAGAAGTTTTCGATCGCTTTGCGCAGCGGGTATAGAAAGACTTCGTTTAGCAGACGGTGAACGACTCATGCATTCTAAAAATAGCAAAAAGCTAGTGGCACCATCTGTTGGTGGGATACCCAACCAGAGGAGCTTTCTCGCTTGGAGGAGAGCTTTCTCATTTTCTCTGTACTGTTGTATGGTTTCGCATTGAAGTTATGTATCGCTAGAACTAAAACGGCAATACGATTGTTGAACTACTAAACTCCAATGGAAACCACCAGCACTGAAGCAAGTGAGATTCGTGTAAAGGACGTTAGTGTTGATACCCTCATATCTGACCCCACACGACCATTCATATCGATTTTTACTCGGAAAGTTAGAAGATGATAATGAAACTTGATTAGATTAGATGAAACTTGTCGAAACACATTGCAAGAAAAGGGCAGCATTATAATGATGATTTATAATACGCCAACTACTGAGAAAAATCAATGAAGCTATGGAGCTTTCGTATTTTATATGAATGGGGCCCTTCACGATCAGTTTTATGTATGGAGTTTGACAGTTGGAGGCTGAAATCATCGTAACACTCTATACAAAACCACACATAAAATTAGCCTGCAATTTTCAGTCTAGATTATTCTAGCCTCACAGCTAGAATTAGATTCGAGTGCCTGCTCGAAAAAATGGCAAAACACCCCGCTGCGCAAAGCGACGGAAGGCGTTATGGCGTTCTGAGAATTTTATCATGCCTTCCTTTTCTCTCCAACGGCAAATTTGTCGAGCAGCTCGTCGAGCTGCCCGTCCCTGGCTCCGCCTCATACCCCTCGCCTGAGCGCGCTGTCGAAGGTTTGAATGTGTTGGTGCGTCAGACGGCCAATCGCTGTCAGCCGTTGTTTTTGCACGAAGCCGTAATTTCTTTCGACGAAAGAACCCGTACACGAAGCACTTACACACGGATAAAGATAAACACGTTTTATTTGCAATTAAAGTATACTTGCGGTGACCTCCGTTCACGTTGAGATCAATATGATAAGAGGGCGATCGATCCGCTGATCGATCGCTTTATAGATGCTTCTCGCAGGAAGCAGGATAGCGCATTCTCTCGTTGCCACGTGCCGAACGATAACGTGTCGGCCCGTGATTGGTCGAGCTGGTGCGTGGGAGAAACGCATTCTCCTAGACGTATGCGGGAGAAACGCATGCGAGAATTCGCATGCCGACGTGTCGGAGTCGACATCAGGATTACAATTCGATTTGACCGTTTATTGCGACAACCATCCTCCCCCCTTTGGGAAGAAGACTTCCTTCCCAAATATTTCACGCTATTAGGTGGTCGTGCTTGTGTCCTGACTTCAAAGAGCATTTCGTGTAAGACATGTTGAACGTTGAGGTTTTCTCGTTGCTTATGAAAGTTTTCCCAAAACGTACCTGTGTTGCGTTAGCTCCCCCCGTGGGGAGGGCGCACGCACGATAGACGAGAGGCCACCACGCTGGATGCCACAGTGCGATCACGGAGCGACACGAAGCAGGAACGTAGCACCGCTCAGGAACGATGAGGACTGGAGCAGGTGCAATCACGGAGCGGCACGAAGCAGGAACATAGCACCGCTCAGGAACGATGAGGACCGGAGCAGGTGCGAGGTCACACGGTGCAGTCACTGGACGGCACAGTGCGATCACGGAGCGACACGAAGCAGGAACGTAGCACCGCTCAGGAACGATGAGGACTGGAGCAGGTGCGAGGTCACACGGTGCAGTCACTGGACGGCACAGTGCAATCACGGAGCGGCACGATGCAGGAACGAATGGGCATGGTGAATGGGGTGCGATGATAACCTGATAGTTACTTCTCACTCCCATTGCTTTCGACGTGCAGCATCGTATGGTGTTTCTTGGAGCATACTTGGCATCGTTTCTCGTAAGGGCATTTTGCTGCAGCATGTTGTCGGGAGAAGCAATTGATGCACTTACCTAAGGCCATTATGTAATTGGTACGCTCCAAAAACGACCGCACGCGCAGTTCCGGACACAACGTGGACCCGTGCCCTGTTTTATCGCACGCATAACACCGTCGCACCGCCATCCATGATTGGTTTCTATTGCCTACTGTTCCGATATTTGCATGTCGGCCTTCTGCGAGCACAGTAGCGGACAGCATCGCGCGCTCCGTCCGCGCCGGTGCGTGGTTCGTAGCGGGACGTTCCGTCCGGAAGTTGTTTCCTGGCTTGGCCTTTGGTTCGTAGTAGAGGGTGTTGGCCAGCTGATCTAGCTCGTTGCGGAGTACTTTCCACGTAGGGATCTGCTGAGAATCCAGGCGGCGAGTGATCTGAGCAGCGGTTTCTTCGTCCAACTTGCTCAAAACGAAGCTCACTATCATTCCGTCTTCCACTGCTGACGCGGCTTGATCCATTTTGCCAGCAATCTGGCGCGCTGACGATGTCGATGTTTCAACGACGTCGATAAGCCGCATCAATGCCGTTGAAGACGCTGCTGTCAATTTGGGTAACGCGTACAGCTGCTGAAAGTGGCCGAGAAATGCCACGCGCTTCTTGTAGAAGCGTTCCTCAAGACGTTTCCACGCGTCTTGGAAGGTCATCCCAGCATTTTCAAATGCTTCGCAGCTGTCACGGGCTATTTCACACCGTTCAAAGCATTGGATAAGGAAAGCATAGCGGTCTGCATCTTCTTCCAACCCAGCCACGCGTTTGTTGAATCGCCCTGCGAACGCGGGCCACTCCGATGGCGATCCAGAAAATTTGGGTAGGTCTAGCCGTGGGAGATGGTTCTTCTTTGCAGTGGCCGGCAGCATCGTAGCGTCGAGTGCTGGCGTCGCAAATGTGTTTCCCGGGCGCAGCTCGGCCAAAGCGCATTTTGCCGTCGCGTACGCCTCGGTGAAGGGGACCCGTCTTGGGTGCGGTCCCGCGAGACCCTCGAGCTGCAGGAGAGCATTTCTACCGTCGGTCCATAGTGACTCTAGGATTTCGGCTTTTATGGAAGCCATGGTTTTAGAGAGCTTTCCTTCGCGAGCCTCATCGAGTATTGCCTTAACTGCACCTTCCAACGCAGTTAGCTGACGCGCTGCCTCGATGCTGTGCTCGCTATCACCCGGTGTCGTCATGGCTGAAGCACTTACGATAACTTATACACTTACACGAAGCACTACACTCGCGTTAAATCACGTCGGGGTCACCAAATGTTTTTGCACGAAGCCGTAATTTCTTTCGACGAAAGAACCCGTACACGAAGCACTTACACACGGATAAAGATAAACACGTTTTATTTGCATTTAAAGTATACTTGCGGTGACCTCCGTTCACGTTGAGATCAATATGATAAGAGGGCGATCGATCCGCTGATCGATCGCTTTATAGATGCTTCTCGCAGGAAGCAGGATAGCGCATTCTCTCGTTGCCACGTGCCGAACGATAACGTGTCGGCCCGTGATTGGTCGAGCTGGTGCGTGGGAGAAACGCATTCTCCTAGACGTATGCGGGAGAAACGCATGCGAGAATTCGCATGCCGACGTGTCGGAGTCGACGTCAGGATTACAATTCGATTTGACCGTTTATTGCGACAACCAGCCGTCGTCCGTGCTTTTTCCCTCCATAGCGCTATCTCTTTCTCGCGTGTGGACAATGCTCATGAGTTGCTGTGGCGCTTAAAAAACCGTTTATACACATTGCGGCGATGAAGTTGCATTTTTACAAATCAAACCAAAAAAGCGCAATGAGTTTAATCGATGCAATGTAAAAATGATTACGGAATCGCTAGCGCACGATGGAGGGTTTGCTGTGCAACGCGCAGAACCATAATTCGCTCTAACATGTTTCTAACACTAACCTTTTGCTTTCGTCTGTTGTGGATTACATAGATATGCTATGCATCCTGCGCATGTGTGTATGCAAAACTGTCGCCAAAAGTAATTTCTTCCGGAATGTTATGATCCATCGGTCAAAGAAAGGAAGGTGTTCATGAAAGGCGGAAAGACGAATTGAGGCCCCTGAGGAGGGGGTACTGACACACAGATGTTGGAAGATTGAACAGTATACTTAAATTGCCAGCGGATGGGGTGGGGGGGGGGTGGCAATGGGACTCCTACGATCATCGGTCACAGGCCCTAAAATTGTAGTCGCCATGGGGGGAGGGGAGGTGCAAATGGTTCTCCAGCCACGGAGCCCTAACGACCATCTTTCCCGGGGCCCTTGTCGCTAATAATCTGTCCACTGATAGACATACGGCATACTACAGACTAGAGATCTTCGGCGACCGCCTAGTCCGCCTACCGTTAGGTCAACCGCTGGTTCATGACTGGGGTTTTTTATCGTGGAGGTGCATTCTTCCCCCTGCCTGCAGCGTATGCATCGGGCAGGAGACAGTGTGGCAGTATGCAAATTGCACGCTGGATAGGAGCGGTCCCGCGGCACCGCTATCGTTCCGCACATCTTAACAGCATGCCCGTCGTGGGTTCTAACCGCGTATGAACCGTCCACCGGAGCAAGGGGTTAGTCACCGGCTCCGGCTACGTGGTACTCAAGTCCTGAAAAGGCCGGCATGATTGCGTTGGCTATTACGCCAATAATAATAATAGTAATAATAAAAAGAACTTAGCGTACCAGTCCACACCCGGGTAAGAGTTTGTCTTGACTTTGTTGCTGCCAGGCTACCGCTGTGGCGCGACAAATGCACGGAATGCACTCGACCAAAACATGAACCTACCGATCCGAACCCATTCCAAGGCAATGCCGGTCAATCGGCGTCATGATACCGACTGTAAGCCAACAAGCCACCAGATTCTGGACGGAAAGGTGCAGCACCATACGCGCACCGTAATAAACAAATCCAGAATCCTCTTTTGTATGGATTCAATTCAAAATGTTGTTTCCACTTGCGTCCGCTAGCTAAATTAGAAATAAATGTGCAACAAATCACACGCACGTTTGCTTAAATCATGTGTCTTTTTAATACCCCCAACAGCTGAGCCGATCGCAAAGATGCCAATGCCAATGGTTGTGTTGTCTCTCAGATAGCGAGATCGAAATTGCGTGGTATTTTGTAGCCGCAGCGGATGAAAATGTACGCATCAGAATCAAATAGTTTTGGGGTTTCCAAACGCACGCACACACACAAACACACAAACACGCGCGCGCAAACTCACACACAAACACACACACACACACACACACACACACACACACACACACGCACACATGCATGAACGCGCGCACGCCAGCACGCACGCACGCACACACACACGCACGTACGCGCGCCCGCGAGCATGAAAGCGCGCACGCCAGCACGCACCCACGAAAGCGCGCTCGCGAGCACGCACCCCCGAAGTCGCGCAAGCACGCACTACACCCCGCCCCCCCACTCATGATTCCCCCCCCCCTCCACTCATGATCGATTACGACTACCTTATCGGTAGAACGGTTGGTTCAGCTTTCTTATAGCATCCTCATCCCTAGCGCCGGGCGGGGTGGGGGATCGCGACATGATAGAATGAATGGTCACTTTCCCCGCGCTGTGTGTGTGTGTGACGAGACCCAAAAACTCTAGACGGATTTCGGCACTTTAAAAAAATATTTTATTGCCACTATACATCGTGGTACATGATGCTTAGAAGGTCGTTGAAGCATCAAACATGTTCAAATAAAAAAATATTAGATTGGACGTTCTCCTACGCTTGTTTTAAATAGGCTTCTTCACCCTCAATTGGCAGGGGCATCGAATGGTCTCATCAGCAGCGGCACGAAATAAAACAAACCATCAATACACCGATAACACTTTGAATCCCAATCCAGCTTCTCCCACAGCGTCTCAAGGTCACACACAAATTAATAAATGCTAACACCCACCAATAACAATACACAACCGCAATGCACATATGAGTATCAACGCATACACCACAACAGCCAATCAGCGGCGACGGAAGGGACGGGCTGAAGCGCAAGTATGGCAAGGCAGGGCGAGGGAGGGAGGAGAAGCGGACAAAAAAATGGGCGCCAATTTTTTTAAATTTTTTGACCGTTTGTTTTGCTCCGCCGCCATAAATAGTTCGTCCATTTCGCCAGCAAATGGCGCTAAACTTGCTCGACCCAGCGCAGGTCACACACAAATTAATAAATGCTAACACCCACCAATAACAATACACAACCGCAATGCACATATGAGTATCAACGCATACACCACAACACCCAATCAGCTGGCGGCGGAAGGCACGGGCTGAAGCGCGTGCAACTTGCATACTGCCACACTGTCTCCTGCTCGATGCATACGTTACAGGCAGGGGGAAGGATGCACCTCCACGATAAAAAAAAAAACACAGCCATGAACCAGCGGCGGACCTAACGATAGGCGGACTAGGCGGTCGCCGAAGATCTCTAGTCTGTAGTATGCCGTATGTCTACAAGTGGACAGATTATTAGCGACAAGGGCCCCCGGAAAGATGGTCTTTAGGGCTCCGTGGCTGGAGAACCATTTGCACCTCCCCTCCCCCCATGGCGACTACAATTTTAGGGCCTGTGACCGATGATCGTAGGGGTCCCATGGCCACCCCCCTTCCCGCCGGCAATTTAAGTATACTGTTCAATCTCCCAACAGCTGTGTGTTTATTGCTTAACACGTTCAGATCGATGGCAGGCCCCACTGCCTGCCAGTGAACTTTCCAGCCTGCGTTCTAGGTGCTGGTGGAAAGGAAAGTTGATGAAAATCAGCAGCGGGATGAACATGTTAATGCGAATTAAGATTCAGCGCGTTTCATAGCAAACCAGCGTTAGCTAGCGATTCCTTAGTCATTTTTACATTGCAGCAATTGAACTCATTGCGCTTTTTTTTTGTTTGATTTGTGAAAATGTAACTTCATCGCCGCAACGTTTGTTAACGGCATTTTTAGGCGCCACAACAGCTCGCGAGCATTGACCACACGCGAGAAAGAGATGGCGCTATGGAGGGAAAAAGCACGGACGATGGCTGACAGCGATTGGCCGTCTGGCCATAGTTTTGAAAGAATCACGCGACACACTCGCACTCCACTACCCCATCCCATGGAAAAACGCTCCCACCATCGAGGTGTTGACCAAAATTTCGCTGTGTGCATGAGACACACACTCGCACTCCTCCAGCCCTCCACAGCTGAACGCTCCCACCGTTGCGAATTTGCGAGAATTTTTGCTCTGAACGTGAGACCCTGAAGCGCCAGAGATGACACTATGTGTAATGACGATCATAATTCGATATGATCAAAATGCGTCGATTATCGTTTCATTTATCTGGTAATGATGTTTTCACTTCATCAAAATTTTAAACATTAACAACTAGGCTGATAACAATAATTGAAATGTAAATCAGAATAAATTAAATTCATTTGAAGTAAAATGAATTCCATTATACTCTATTTTGATCAAATGATCAACACTTGTACATAGTGCCATTTACTTTGTGTTCTTCACTCTCGCGCTGTGTTGTGATCGTTCGAAACTCATTGCCAGAACGAATGCAAATTTCATTTGGGAAGGATCGGTGCCGGAAGATGCAGTGAAAATTATAAAATGTTTATAGAAAAGTGGTTAAGTAAATCGTGAAAGATGTAAACGCAGGCGCAACTGCAGTTTGTTTTGTTACATGATCTACGGGTAAGTGCATGCATAAGAAGAAGAATATTTCAAATGATGTTTGTTTTTTAACAATCGTATTGCTTTTAATGTTTGTTTATTCTTCTATTATTTGCCATCACACCTAGCTATTTCATTACCAAAGCATCTGATAACCGATCAAAGAAGGTGAATCGGGCTTACAGAGTCGCCGTTTAAATTCAAATGTCTTCGTGATCGGTAAGTTTTAAATAGTCCTAGTTATGTTCACCATTCTAATGCTAGATATATCTTTCATTCCTCAGGAAAACGCATCAAACAACAAGTGTTTTTCTTCCAACAGCACGCGCCATCGGTGGAGCAAGCAGCCAACGATTTGATCGCCAGTACGCGCCATCAAGAATTGATATTTTGCCAAACAGTACTGTGAATAAAAAACTGCACACTTACTGTCGGAATTTCCTGGAATTTTTTGATCGGTCTACGCTCGCGGGAATGGTGGGTTCGTTGAGGAGAAGGAAAGAAAGGGTGGGAGCGATGATTAACCAAAAACGTGGCATTGAGAATGAGGGGAGGTGCGCTCAGCGCTCACGCTGGGACACTCACGATGCTTGAAATAAAATGTTAACAAGCATCGATTTCAAGCATGCATGTCGCGCGACATTTTGCCAAGCGGGTTACTTATCCGGCGCTACAACCACTTTGCGGTCTAGGCCTGCCTCAGGAGTGTCCAAAACCGCTCACGGTCTCGTGCATTCATCAGCCAATCCGTTATCCCGGCCTTAATGACGGACGCCTCCACGCCATCTTGCCACCCACATATGGGCCTACCACGCCCCCTCGGTCCTTGTGGACGGCCTAAAAAGACTTTACGGGCTGAGTCGTCCGTTTCCATGCGTACAACATGGTCAGTCCACCGGAGCCTGGCGAGCTTGATACGCTGCACGACGGTGAGGCCGTCGTACATCTCGTATAGCTCGTCATTATTGTAATTATAGCGTCATTTCAATCAACAGAAATTTGATTTTTTAGTGATAAATGATAAAATCCAGTTAAATTAAGAAATATGTGGACACATTTCAGGCTTGCAAAATCGATATAGAAACACGAAATTGTGTGAAAAGCGATTTTATATAGCCATAAAAAAATGCGAAATCTACAAACTATGGTATTGGTACACCCTACACTTAATTTATAAATGCTTTCGTTCTCCTATTTTTATTCCAAATCGTCCTACGCAGTTTGGCAATAGCGACCCTCTCCATTAATGCATACGCCTTTTGACGATATTGCAGGTAGATCCTCCCTCCCCCCCCCCCCCCCCCCTACTAGCATTTAAGACGTAGATATTAGTGATGAGCGGGTCGACCCGAACCTATCGGGTCGGAGCCATCCGTAAGCGACCCGGAGTCGTTCGGGTCAACACAAAAGGTAGAAGTAGGTTCAGTGGGTGCAACGACTCCGGTAGGTGCGAGAAAGCATAAGAGACTCCGACCCGTTGGTGCAACGAGTTCAGGTCGGGTCGGGCCACGGTAGGTTCAGTTTGACCCGAGGGAGCAGCGAGTTCGGGTCGACCCGAAAGATCAGTAGGTGCGAGAAAGCATAAGCGACTCCGACCCGTTGGTGCAGCGAGTTCGGGTCGGGTCGGGTCACTTCTTCTTCTTCTTCTTCTTTGGCTCAACAACCGATGTCGGTCAAGGCCTGCCTGTACCCACTTGCGGGCTTGGCTTTCAGTGACTAATTGATTCCCCCACATAGCAGGATAGTTAGTCCTACGTATGGCGGGGCGGTCTATTTGGGGATTGAACCCATGACGGGCATGTTGTTAAGTCGTACGAGTTGACGACTGTACTACGGGTCACAGTAGGTTCAATTTGACCCGAGGGTGCAGCGAGTTCGGGTCGACCCGAAAGATCAGTAGGTGCGAGAAAGCATAAGCGACTCCGACCCGTTGGTGCGGCGAGTTCGGGTCGGGTCGGGTCGGATTGAACCTAACTTGAACCTACCCGACCCGAACTCGCCGCACCAACGGGTCGGAGTCGCTTATGCTTTCTCGCACCTACTGATCTATCGGGTCACCCGAACTCATTGCACCCGCGGGTCAGATTTGATTCCGACTCCGACCTAGCGCACCCGCTGCACCCACGGGTTGGAATCGATTCCGGCTGGCTCGCACCCGACTCCGGGTCGGGTCGTGAAATGAATCGTATGACCCAACACTAGTAGATATAGACACAACGACCCTACGTGATATGTTATTCGACTGTTACCACTCTACAAGTTTTCATTAAGCTATCTTATAATTTAACACTGCATTGAACAAGCTTTTTGTTATGTTAGTACTTATTATAGAAATTTAAGTTGCACTTTTAAGTCGGTGATAAGATCGCTTATTTGACCAATCATTTTATGAATAATTACACAAATCAACTATTAAGCGTTTAACACACGTAATCAATTGAAAAATGAAACAAGCTTTTCTTCAAATTACAGGTTCAACGACAAGCCTGAGAAATAACAGTAGCTACGTTTCGAATATACGTAACACAGCGTTATGTGGAGCTGAAATCTATCAACGATACAGTCTTTCGACGTATAAACCTGCTGCTAGTGTTTCATCACGTATAACTCAGTTGAGTTTAGCATATTCTGGAAGGTTTCCCAAAGCGAATTCCGCAAGCTCATCATTAGAAACATCGAGTACTGATTTATCAGAAGAAAAGCTTCACAACAGCAGAAGCAAGGTAAAAATATTGACTTTATTGCTTTTTGATACATGTTTCCCCATTTTTCGACGTTAAGCATGTTGTAATGAATAACATGACATTTAAAATTGATGTTAATACATATTTTTTTACAAAATATAACTACCAAATGTACACAAAAATATCATAGTTACACTAAACAAATAAACAACAGTTACATCGTCAAATACTCCCATTAATTACTTCCATAACGTCAAAACATTCATTTTACTAATTTATTCAATAAAAGCCAATCCTATGATTTGACTGACGCCTCTTCTCCAACACTTTAGGCCACAGCACTAACTACGTTTGCCCAAATCCATACGGCGCTCACTTCAAAATGAGTTTTTGCAGACAATAGGCATGATTATTTAAACAGATGAGGCATGTTAGCCACAACTAGTATTATTTTATTAAAGTAAAATATTTTTTATTGCTAATGTCGACGAAAAGGGTTAGATACCCATGACATAATATCAAAATAGATATAATGGTTTGAAATCATAAATTCAACAAAATAACGAGTATATTTCATGTCTGCATGTTCAAAATGTTAATTTTACCCCTGAAAACCACACCATAAATATAAAAAAAACATAACTTCAACAAAAATACTGAAAAAAACATCGCCGTCTAATTTATCTTTGTGATTCACGAATGAACGAATTCGTCATTCGTCAATGTTAGTGTCCACAGTCAAAATTAAACTCACAGCGAAAGTTTGCTTTCACGATCCTAAAATTTCTAAGACAAAATATTCCATGACAATACTACAGCGCCTACCACAACTATATGGACAGTCGTTTTTCGCGATTTGCAGAAAATCCATAAGAGATAGATAAAAACAGTGAATGTATGAGTTGTGCACAATACTATTTCACATCTTCGTATACTTTTTTCAAATTTGTTTAGCACATTTTTACATGACTTATGACGAAAAAACAAATTTATGGTCGTACCATAACTATAAAGACACTTCGAAAAACAGGTTTTATGTGCTAAATAACGCATTTAAAAATCGTTCAAAAATATAAATAACATATTCTACAAAGGTTTTAAAGAAAAACATTTTTGAACGATTTTTAAAAAGTGTTTTTATAGCTTATTTGAAGGTTTTATATGTTTTATAAGAGTAATTATCAAAATATATTATTTTCGAATAGCAACAAATTTCACAAATTTTTTTTTCGCATGTAATGATGGTTGTGAAAATGCAAATCAAAGTATGTAAAAAGTTTTTTAATTACTATTTTGAAATTGCCATGAGAGCCTTATCAATTTTGTGAAAAACGGTTCAAAACTGATCCGATCAAACAAAAGCGACATAAGCCAACGACTGTGCGCGGAGTTGGCGAAGAAGGACGTGTTGTCAATGATGCTGGCTAGCAAACAGTATTTGTAGAGTTTTCTAGCAATATTATCAGTGGAGTTCTAACAACATTTTTTACTGTAGTGATTGGGAGTGCAGTGTCTCGTGCGGTGTGGTCCCGGGATTGCGTATTTACGGTGTTTTGTCGGCGATACGTTCTTGATCACTGTAGCGTCGCTTCCCGAAGAGCGCCGGTCGCCCGGTGGCGCTGTGCGCGGGTGTGTGTAGTGTAGGCATCTTAGCGAAGTAACTAACACATTGCACAGGAGGCTTACAAAAAGGTTTCGGCGAGTGTACTTACGCATTTTGCCCTTTTGGTTCCTGCCTCCGCAACGACCATCGACACATTCGGTGCTGTGTGTGTTAAATGTGCCATGAACCAGTTGATAAGTGCGCGAGTGTTTCTGAGTGTACGTAGTGCGCGAGTGTACTTACGCATTCTTTCTTTTGATTTCCTGTCCCGCAACAAACATTGATACATACGGCACTGTGTGTGTTATGCGTGCTTTGAACCAGTTGAAGAGCGCGCGAGTGTCTGAGTGTACGTAGTGCCTGATGAGTGCGTGAGTGCCTGAGTGCAAATAGTGCGTGAGTGCGACTGTAAAAAATTAGGGTGTACATACACGTGTCGTGCGCGCTTTGTGTCTTACGGTGCGCATGCACTTGGCGAAATAAATGAGTTGCACATTTACGTTGACTCGCATAGCGGAATGAGCGGAGGCGATTCCCTTCATCCGCGTCCTTTAGGGTCCGCCCTTAAGGACATAAGTGCTTTTTTCGGTCGTAGTGGCAAGACACCAAGGTCACCCCCGGATGAAAACGCACAGAGTTCTGCATCACCTGCAGTGGTTGCCGTTGAAGAAACACCGGTTGAACACGCCTTAGTCAACATGGAGGCTGAAAGAGGAACCTTGTTGGCGTCAGAGAGCGCAGGACAGACCATGGTGCAACTCCCGCTTTTAGTTCCTCCCTCCTCCACGGAACAAGAGCTTGCTTCCAGTATCAGTAAACTGCAAGAAGCTCTGGCGGTTGCAAGAGAGTTGCATGAATTCACTAAAGATCGAAACAATGTACATGCTCCGATCAAGAAGATGTCGGTGAGCATCCTGTCGTCGCTAACCTGTATTGAACGGGAACTGCTTACCATGAAGATGAGGGTGGAAAGGATCGAAAAGGCGTCTATGAAACCCAAGGCAGGCCTTACAACTACACCGATCTCGGGGAAGAGAAACAGGAAGGTGAGAACACCAGAGGAAGCAGAGGAGGTAAAACGGGCAAAGAACGATGCCCCAAATTGTAACCAGATAGCCCCAGAACCTATTGAAGAGCAGGAGAAATCAGAGAGTAGCGAGTTATGGAGCACGGTGGTCAGCAAAAAGGCCAAACGTAAGGCTACAATAGATTCGGCCACAGATGTTGGTCAAGGTAGACCTGGTGCACCAAATGGTCCAACTAAACTGACCTCATGGCGACCGAAAACGGAGGCGATCCTGGTCGAGACAAACGAAGTGTCTACACACAAGGACATACTTCGAAAACTGAAGACTGATCCCGAGCTACAGCCGTTTGGCAAACAAGTCGCACGAGTTAGAAGTACCAAAAATGGAGGTTTACTCTTTGAGCTAAAGAAGAACGATGGTACCTACAGTGAAGATTATTCCGAAAAAATCCAAAAGGCCATCGGAGAATCCGGAAAAGTAAAAACCCTTGGGCAAATGGAGACTGTCGAAATTCGCTATATCGATGAAGAGACAGAGGCAGATGATGTCGAACGAGAAGTGCGAAATCAATTTGCCTGCACCGAAGGCTGTAAATTGGAAGTAAGAATGAAATCTTCTTACTCGGGTATGCAGACTGCCATCGTTAAACTTCCAGCAAAGCTAGTGCCGGCGATGACAGCAGCAGGGAAAATACAAATAGGCTGGTCAGTCTGCCCAGTGCGGGTCAGCACTCCGAGCAGAAAATGCTACCGCTGCTGGCAAACGGGCCACATCTCACAGGACTGCAAGGGTCCAGACAGGAGTAAATGCTGCCTGCGCTGCGGAGATGAAGGTCACTTCGCTTCTGCGTGCCAAAAAACTCCTCGATGTGTGTTCTGTCCAGCTGGTTTCAACGCGCATCATTCGAGTGGAGCATTCTGCCCAGTGACGAAAAAAACAACATCATGGAAGTAGTCCAGATAAATCTGAACCACTGTGAAACAGCCCAGGACCTCCTGAGCCAGGTATTGATTGAAGAGGAGGCAGATATTGCTATTATATCAGAGCCTTACAGGGCTCCAATCGGATCTACGAATTGGGTGGCTGATAAAACTGGCGCAGCAGCAATTTGGGCGGTGCGAAGATATCCCATTCAGCGGGTTGTTTCAAAAACGTTCGAGGGCTTCTGCATAGCCGAAGTTAACGGAGTATTCTTTGCCAGCTGCTATGCACCTCCTAGCTGGGAACCAGAAAAATTTAGTGAAATGCTTAACAATCTATGTGCAGCACTGGAGGGATGCAGTCCTTTGGTGATTGCCGGCGACTTTAATGCCTGGGCTGTCGAATGGGGGAGTAAACGGACAAATAACAGAGGAGAGGCAGTGCTCGAAACTTTTGCCCAACTTAATGTAGTTCTGGGAAACGTCGGCTCAACCGCTACCTATAGCAGAAACGAAAGGACATCTATGATAGATATTACGTTCTGTAGCCCATCTCTGGCCTGGCACCTACACTGGCGCGTCAGCGATACTTTTACAGGCAGCGATCATCGTGTGATACGGTATGCTGTCAACAAGGGGCAAACGAGTAAACTAACTTTGGCGACGACAACGGATATAAGAGGTTGGAAAACACAGAGCTTTTGCGAAGACCGGTTTGTAGAGGCCCTGAATTTCGGTGACTTTGGAGACGTTGCAAATCCTTCTCAGCTCGTGTCTGCACTGAGCCGAGCGTGTGACGTCACAATGCCTAGAAGGAAAACACCAGTAAACACCAGACCACCGGAATACTGGTGGAATTCTTCGATCAAGAAGCACCGAGCTGAGTGCATTGGTGCTCGTAGGAAACTACAACGCGAGAGTAATCCTTCTAACAGAGAGCTACTGAAAATTATCTACGTCAAGCTAAGATCAGATCTTAAAAGGGAGATAAAGTTGAGCAAAAGAAAAATATTCCTTGAGCTACGCGACGAAATAGCTCGGAAGCCTTGGGGATTGGCTTTTGAAACTCTTATGGACAAAAGAAGACCCAAGGAGCCTGTGGAAAGATGCCCCGTGAAGCTTCTCCAGATAATCCAGCAGCTGTTTCCTACCCATGGCCCTCCGCTACTGAATTCGATTATCGACTCGCCAGAATCCACCTCTGTGCCTATTACGACCACAGAGATTGAAAAACTCGCAGATCGCCTCAAGTGTGGAAAAGCCCCCGGCCCAGATGGTATCCCCGCTGAAGCAGTCAAAGTGGCCATGAGGATGTTCCCTAGGGTGTTCCAAAAAGTTTTCCACAACATACTTACGACAGGACAGTTTCCATCAGTGTGGAAGAAGCAGTTGTTAGTCCTGATACCAAAGCCAGGGAAGACTCCAGGGAATTTATCAGCCCTAAGACCACTGGGACTGATCGACGTACTGGCCAAAGCACTGGAAATGGTAATTCTCGATCGCTTGACACCATATACAGAAGGAGAACACGGCTTATCAGATCGTCAGTTCGGTTTCCGCAAGAAGCGCTCCACGGTTGATGCGATACAGGCGGTACTGGTGAAGGGTGATGCTGCCTTTCAACGGAAGCGATGTGGGGCTCGTTACTGCGCGATCATCACCATCGATGTGAAGAACGCCTTCAACTCTGCTAGCTGGGAGGAAATAGCAAAAGCTCTAGAGCGCATGAAAATCCCCTTGCATTTGTGTCGGCTACTGAGAAGCTATCTCAGCGGGCGCGTTCTACAGTATAGCACGGAAGAGGGAACAAAAATAGCTACCATCTCTGCTGGCGTACCGCAAGGATCAGTACTTGGCCCCACCTTGTGGAACATTATGTACAACGGAGTATTAACCCTGGCCCTACCCACAGGAGCTGAGGTCATCGGGTTTGCAGACGATATTGCACTGACTGTCGTAGGAAATAGTGTAGAGGAGGTCGAGTTGCTGTCTACGGATGCTGTCGGCAGGATTGACTATTGGATGCGAGAAATGAAGTTGGAAATAGCACACGCCAAAACGGAATTTATTCTCATAAGTAGCCACAAGGAGGTTCAAAAAGCGCACATAATGGTAGGCACTAAGCAAATAGAATCTATAAGAAGCCTCAAATACCTTGGAGTTATCATAGATGACAGATTAAAGTTCCGAAAGCACCTTGAGGAAGTTTGCATAAAGGCCACAAAAACTGCAAACGCGTTGGCTAAATTTACACCCAACATAGGTGGTCCAAGCAGCACAATAAGACGCTTACATGCCAACGTAGCCATTTCTAATATAAGGTATGCAGCACCAGTATGGGCACACATACTAAGAAATAAACAGAACCAGTACGCTATAAATAAGGTGCACCGAAAAATGGCCATACGCGTTGCTAGCGCGTACCGTACCATCTCATATGAAGCAGTATGCGTAATTGCGAGTATGATGCCCCTTTGCATCACCCTAGAGGAGGACTCCGTAAATTTCCAGAGCTCACGCGCGGCAGATACTCGTGCTATATCCCCAAAGGAGGCAAATGAGGAGTCCATGCGAAGATGGCAGGCGGCTTGGAATAACGCTTGTAATGGGAGATGGACCTTCACGCTAATCCCCGATGTAGCAATGTGGATAAACCGGAAACATGGTGACGTGGATTATTTTGTCACGCAGATGCTCTCTGGCCACGGGTGTTTCAGGAGCTACCTCCACAAATTCCGGCACGCTTCTTCACCTCGATGCCCAGTATGTAAGGACAATGACGAGACTGCGGAACATGTAATGTTCTACTGTCCACGTTTCCTAGAGGAGCGCCAGCTGCTTGACACGAAGTGCAGAACCGCCGTAAGACAGACCAACCTAGTGCAGCTGATGCTACATAGCGAAGAGTTGTGGGAAGCTGCAACAACATGTATGAGACTGATCCTGACAAGGCTGGACCAGCTGTGGAGAGGAGATCAGGACCTGGGACGCGTGTGAACGTGGTACGGTTTGGAGTGTTTTGTATGTGTGCCCCATGGAGCAGTATGCGAAGTGTGAAGTGCTTGGTGCATTGATTGTGAGCTCTATTGCTGTGTGATGTTTGATAGTACTTTTGATCTGTCTCGCGAACTCTGGTTCATTGTGCAATAGCGAGGATGCAATGCTAATGCATAAGCCCTTCCCCAAGAAGCATACCGAAAGGTGAACCCATGGGGAAGGGTATATGGCCCAAGGAGGGGGTTTACTGGGTAAGAATCCCATGTCAACACCCGTGCGACAACGGGAGTCTTTCGAAGATTCCCCCTCCTTGTAAAACAAAAAAAAAAAAAAAAAAAACACACACACACACACACACACACACACACACACACACACACACACACACACACACACACACACACACACACACACACATACACACACACACAAACACAAGTAACGTGGCAAAACAAGTGCACGGTGCATTGAAAAAAAGGGTCCTATCTTAATGTCCGATACTGTACGACCATAAATTTGTTTTTTCGTCATAAGTCATGTAAAAATGTGCTAAACAAATTTGAAAAAAAATATACGAAGATGTGAAATAGTATTGTGCACAACTCATACATTCACTGTTTTTATCTATCTCTTATGGATTTTCTGCAAATCGCGAAAAACGACTGTCCATATAGTGCGGTAGGCGCTGTATTTTGAATGTATAATAGAAAATTGTAAAGAAAAGGATGCGCCGAAATATATCGGATACATTGGACACACGTTTCATATGGACTCAGAGTAAATACAAATAGAAATCATGATGGAACTTAAGTAAGCAAATGGTAAAAATAATAAATGATGAGATATCGAGTGCAACGGCGAATGGAATTTGGCGAACAGAATTCGTGCTGAGGTATTCAAGGTTTTGTTTTTGCACATGACCAACATAAACACAATAGTTCTGGAATGGTTCTAGAATAATACAATCGATAAACACTTTAAGCGCCGTGTCCTATAAATTCGCATGACTGTTTAGCTCACCGTTCAGCTGTGTATCTGACGCCCAGTGATTCTCTTTAGACCAAATGAGGTAGGAAAGAGAGAACGAGAACGACATGTGCTACGTCGCTTATCGCAATGAAACAAAAGAATGATAACAGTCGCACGGGAAATTGTCGCTCTCATCGCTTTCTTGCCATGCGCTCACTCAAAATCTGCGACGTCAGGCCGGCGGTCAAAGTGTTATGGAAATGTTTGGATTTGTCCAACATAGGTGCTGGTGCCGGTCTGGTGGTACAGTCGTCAACTCGTACGACGTAACAACATGCCCGTCATGGGTTCAAGTCTCGAATAGATCGTGCCCCCATACGTAGGACTGACTATCCTGCTATGGTAACAATAAGTCATTGAAAGCCAAGCTCACTTCACTAGTGGGTACAGGCAGGCCTTGACCGACAGCGGTTGTTGTGCCAAAGAAGAAGGTGCTAAAGAGTCCAGTTCCCATTACATTGAGTTAATTTCACGTAAGAAGGAGCCAAAAAAGTGTCCCATAGCTATGAGAACTCCTGGAAAACCCTTATGAAGAGGTTTTCAATCATATAATGGAGTGTTGCAACCTCCCGCACAAAAAAATCGAGCAGTTTTTGAGCTCGGTTTCTAGCTCGCTTTCCGCCGAAACCGATCCAGAAAGCGAGCACAAACGTCCGAAGAACCGATCGAAGCTCTTGATCGATTGAAGCGTTTACGGTCGTTCGAGAGAGCGCGCTGTATGTGTTTATCTGTTTCTGACAAAAAAGCTCCGGTACTTGACCGTGTTGGCGCAAAAATGATAATGACCGAAAACTAGTTCACACTCACGTTCTTTTTCTTCCCTCCTTCTCCTTCCCCATCCTTTCACCTCGCTTTATCATTCATTAGTTCTTTAGGAGATGCAAATGGTTCTCCAGCCACGGAGTCCTAAAGACCATATTTCCGGGGGCCCTTGTCGCTAATAATCTGTCCACTTGTAGACATACGGCATACTATAGACTATCGTTCTTCGGTGACTGCCTAGTCCGCTATCGTTAGATCCACTGCTGGTTCATGACGGTGTTTTTTTTTATTGTGGCGGTGCATCCTTCCCCCTGCATGCAGCGTATGCATCGGGCAGGAGACAGTGTGGCAATATGCAAGTTGTCCGCTGGATAGGAGCGGTCTCGCGGCACGGCTATCATTCCGCACATCTTTACAGCATTCCCGCCGTGGGTTCTAACCGCGTATGAACCGTCCGCCGCAGCAAGAGCTGACTATCCGGCTACGTGGTACTCAAGTCCTGAAAAGGCCGGTATGATCGCGTAGGCCATAATGACATTAATAATAATAATAATAATAATAATAATAATAATAATAATAATAATAATAATAATAATAATAATAATAATAATAATAATAATAACATAACACGAAGAAGAAGAACTTAGCATAACAGTCAACACCCGGAGAAGAGTTTGTCTTGACTTTGTTGCTGCCGGGTGTCCCGCGGTGGCGCGACAAATGCACAGAATGCAATCGACCAAAACATGATCCTACCGATCCGACCCCATTCCAAGGCATTGCCGGTCAATCGGTGTCATGAAAACTACTCCAAACCAACAAGCCACCAGATTCTGGACGGACAGGTGCAGTATCATACGCGCACCATAATAAACAAATCCAGAATCCCCCTTTGTATGGATTCAATTCAACTTTTGTTTCCACTTGCGCCCGCTAGCTTAATTGGAAAGAAATGTGCTACTTATCACACGCACGTTTGCTTCGATCGTGTGTCTTTTTAACACCCCCAACAGCAGAACCGATCATAAAGATCGTGGTGCCAATCCGATAGTTGTGTTGTCTCTCAGGTAGCGAGATCGAAAATGCATGGACTTTGTAGCCACAGCGGATGAAAATGTACGCATCAGAATCAAATAGTTTTGGGGTTTCAAAACGTACGCACACACACAAACACGCGCGCAAACTCACACACACACACACATACACACACACATGCACGCGAGCACGCACGCACACACGCACGCACACATGCACGTACGCGTGCACGCGGGCACGCAACCGCGAAAGCGCGAACGCAAGCACGCACTCACGAAAGCGCGAACGCAAGCAGGCACCCCCCACCAGAACCCCCCCCCCTCCCCACACGAGCGAGCACGGCTACCTTGTCGGTAGAACGGCTTGTTCAGCTATCTTGTATTGCATCCTCATTCAAAGCGCCGGGCGGGATGGGGAATCGCGACATGATAGAGTGAACGGTCACTTTCCCCGCGCTGTGTGTGTTTGCGTGTGTGCGACGAGACCCGAAAACGCGAGACAGATTTCGGCACATTAAAAAAAAATTATTGTCACTATATACTGTGCTACATAATGCTTAGAAAGTCGTTGAAGCATCTAACACGTTCAAATTAAAAAATATTAGATTAGTGTTAGACGTTCTCCTACGTTTGTTTTAAATAGGCTTCTTCACCCTCAACTGGCAGGGGCAGTTTGGTAGAATTTGGTACATTTGGAAACTGCTCGAATTTGCGCAGCGTGGAGCTAGAAATCGAGCTCAAAAACTGCTCAATTTTGTTGTGCGGGCTGGGATAGTGCAGTGTGTGTGTTTTTAATGCAAAAACTAAAATCTTCATTCTTGGCCCTAATCGCCCACATCAAGTTTGTGGACCGACGAAAAGGAGAAATGGGAAAGGTTTAGGAAATAAACGGTGGGGGGCGGTGGTGTGGAAATGCGCAAGGGACCAATGAGCCATGTGAATTTATAAATTGTTTTTTTTGTCGACTATTCCAATTTTTTTGAATACAACAAGACCAAAAACCGTTACAGCTGCATCAACATTCAGCCATACACAGTCATAATACGAAAAACAATCTCCATTGCCTCGGCCATTTGGGGCCCCGTTGATGATCCCGTCGATTGAGGGGCCCCTTCCATTTGGTGTCGTCAACCCAATATATGGTCAAATTTACCCAATGAATATGGTCAAATTGAGGATAAATTTGAAAAGAAACGAATATTTCCCAAAGAATGATTTTTTATTTTACGAGAACAATGGTTACACACTATTGCTTATTAAGAGTAGAACGATTTTCTAAGAGATGTTTTTAAGAAATGAGCTATCAATTTGTCTGACCTGGCATTACTTATCCGTAAAGCCTCGTAATAGTACTGAACAATTGTACTTTTGTCTCGATCATTTTTCAGCTGTTAAGGTTTTTGTACCATTTCAGAATATTCTGAAAACAATTTACAACATGGAAGGAAGGGTACATTAAAAAGTGATATTGCGATTTTACTTTGTTGTTTGGAATTTTTAATGAGTTTTGCAGACTATGCTGCTGACTTTTAACTGAAGAATCTTTACAATCAATTTTAGTTATTTTAATTTTATAAAATGATTGTGAAACTTGCTTGTATGATACAATAATTTAAGAAAAACAACAATATAATCAATCGCATTGTTTAATATCATTAACCAGTTATTTTGTTTATTGACTGTAATAATGTAATACGTATGTGTAAAAGAAAAAAAAAATCATTCTCCTGGCTCGCAACGCTCAATCATTTAGAAAGCTGCTGGTCTTAAGCAGTGGTCTCCAACCTGTGGTCCGCGGACCACTTGAGACAAACATACTGCAATACAGGGTATTTCC